>NW_021387759.1:0-493 GCF_001605985.2 Dendrobium catenatum | reverse complement strand
TAAGTTTCATATTATAGACGCTCCAACATCCTTTAATACTCTCTTAGGTAGACCCTGGCTTCACGAATATAAGATGGTTCCTTCATCCCTACATCAGTGCATCAAGTACATCCGAGATGGTACTGAGCACTGTATTAAGGGAGACTTGCAACCATTCTCAATTCATGAAGTAGGAATTTATGAAGATGCCGCCTATTATTTGCCTAAAAAACAAACAGTTATTTCCAAAGATCTTAAATTGGCCAAAAGTGAAATTGCACTTGAAAACAAAAATGAAAAAGAAAAAGAAGAAAAAAGAGATAAAGAATATCCCTGCCTCGAAGATAGCATTCGTTGGCATCCTGCTCCTCCCTCACAAAGAGGTGGTAGGATGACCCAACGAGGGCGAGGTAGAGGCAGATGATGGCAAAATCATGAAAGTGCAATGTATGAAAGCATACAAAAGGAAAACCCTATGATACACATCGATTTAGAATCTGATTCAGATGATGAA
>NW_021387758.1:0-288 GCF_001605985.2 Dendrobium catenatum | reverse complement strand
TAACCAGTTAAAATCATATGCCACATGCGAAAATCAATTAATTGCAAGAAAATAGACATCCAAGTTTTTCAAAAATCAGATGACATATTTTCAAATAAAGGAGGTTTGGTAATTGAATAACCTTCCGTAGTGTTACGATTCCCTAGGTTAGCCATGAATCTAATTCAAAAAGTTTTTAAACTTAAATTTTTGAATCCTGCTCTGATACCACTTGAAAGTGCTCAGATGGCACTAGAAAGTGCTCCGAAATCACTTGAAAGTTCGTTAGGGATGTTAAGCCCTATAGAA
>NW_021387757.1:0-740 GCF_001605985.2 Dendrobium catenatum | reverse complement strand
CATTAATTGCAAGTAGCCGACTTTATCGTCCAGGCCAGTATGGACATCGGCCTGGCCGATCAGTACAAAACTTAGAGGATCGGCCAGAGCATCGCCTTGGATACACTCCTGGATGATTGAAATTTGGCTTGATCATCCCGGCCAATCTCACGAACATCCTGGCCGATCAGTTCAAATCAGAGGCAAATCGTCCTGAGCATCGCCCTATTTTTGTGCTGGTCGATATTTATCATCCTGAAGTAACTTAAGGTTTTTGACTAAATCGTCCTGACCGATCCTGTGATCATCCAGGACGATATGATCGTATCAATCATCCATAATTACTCCATTGATTTTCTGATCAATTAAGGCATAATTTGGTAATTTCGTCCAGGCCGATAATTTTAAAATACAGTATACCTTAATTGTCTATGGCTGCTACTTCTTTCTGTTTTAAGCTTATCGTCTTGGCCGATACACGTATCATCCATGCCTATATGTTAATGTCGGCTGCCTTATTAAGAATCCTGATTAGAGTCTCTGTTTTGAACTCGATCGTCCAGGACAATCCAAGGGATCGACCTGGCCGATGTGAGCAAAAATAGAGATTCTAAATCTCTCAAGTGTATGTGTGTAGGGTTACTTAGTATCAGTCTCTTTGACTATTACAAGTAGACTCAAAAGGTGAAAAATGAAAGTACAGACTTACTCAACTCTAACCCTGCGCAATCCTGAACTGGCTTCTTCTTGATCGTCCGATC
>NW_021387756.1:0-1745 GCF_001605985.2 Dendrobium catenatum | reverse complement strand
TAAAGCTAGTGACAAATCTAGAGTGATAGCTACCTGCGCATACCGTGGATGTCCATGGAGAATACGTGCTTGGACAGCAGCAAATTGTTATAGTATGCATGTGTTTAATACTAAACTACAGGAAATCTTTCGAATCAGCCCAGATGTTTATTCTTACCTAAGTGCTATGACTTGTAAGTGGTCAAAAGCAACATTTTCGAAGCATATTAAGAATCACAACAACACCAATAACATGTCTGAATCCTTCAATTCATGGGTGGCAGAAGCAAGAAACAAGCCTGTAGTGGATCTTATCGACATGATAAGAGGTATGATGATGGAACAACGCTCTCAGCGGAAGTTAAACTCTTATTCTTGGAAGGGGCCTCTAGTTCCATTTGTAGAAGATTACATTAGAGAAATTACAACAAGGAAAGATAGTTTCATTATACGACAATCTACTTCAACCATAGCTGAGGTTGAATCCAGCTTTGAGCGTCATGAGGTCGACATAGACAACCACTTATGCAGTTGTGGATTTTGGGAGTTATCAGGATTACCTTGTGTGCACGCCGCAGCATTTGTTGGAACTAACCATCATACTATATGGCACACATATGTGAATGATAGCTATCATGTTAACAGGTACTCTTACTTATTCAATTTCATCATATGGTTATTGTTGTTCTTTGAGATCAAAACTTTTTTGTAGGTACCGAATGGCTTATGATGGAGCCATTTCAACACTTCCAGGGAAGGAACAATGGTCTATACCAATTGATGACAGCTTTGTTTGTCCACCTATTACAATAAGACCTCGTGGACGACCAAAGAAAAGACGCTTTAAGAACTTCTTGGAGGGTGCAAATAAATCCAAAAGAAGTCACAAATGTGGTCGATGCAATTCTTGGGGACATCATAGAAGTACTTGCAAGGAACCAATAACTTATGAAGGAGATGATATTCAGACTGGTTTCGCTTCAAAATTACCCATTCGGCGCTCCAATTATAATTCTGATCTTGATTAAAAATTCCAGCTCTACTTGCATTCTCGGACGTTGTTCTGTTTTTTGTTACAGAATTTTGTTCTATTTTTTGTTACAGAATTTTGTTCTGTTTTTTGGTACAGAATTTTGTTCTGTTTTTTGGTACAGAATTTTGTTCTGTTTTTTGCGATAGTTTTTTGCTTCAAAGAAGATATGGCTTATATGTTATTTCTGATAATAAATGACTGCTCAAGCTGAAATCAAATTATTAAATCAATTTGCTTCTCGGACGAATTGCCTTATGTGTTATTATGATAAATGACTGCTACTCATAATCTCGGAAAACATACAGTTTTATGCTTCTAGGACGAATTGGCTTAAGTGATATTCTGATAAATGACTGCAACTCTTAATCTCGGAGAACTTACAGTTTTTTGCTTCTCGGACGAATTTGCTTATGCTGTTTACTCTGAGTGAAAAGCAATCAAAATGTTTACAAGACAACAAGCAAAAAAAACATGCCATTCGCTAGAAATCATCCTTGTCTTACCATGATGTCGAATAAGTAGTTCAAGTTTGCATTGATTGAAAAAAAAATTTACATCGACTCATTCTTACATTCTTTTAGTAAAAGTTACAGTGACGCAAACTGACAACTACGCACAACTATATTTAATTACTATGAATGCTACAATAATATTAAGGAAAATCAGTATGACCATCAAGATTTTTAATTGTAACAACTCGGCTCTAACTGAAAGTACATGCATTGTACCACTT
>NW_021387755.1:0-240 GCF_001605985.2 Dendrobium catenatum | reverse complement strand
TTGATTTCATATATATATATATATATATATATAATTAGCATGAATTGCATTAAAAAAATAAACTAAAATAATTAAAATATAATTACATTAGCTCTAGAAGCAAAATACCATCCATATGTGTAAGGCAATTTAGGATTTTCTATAGATTTTAGACCTCTACTTTAAAGAACTATAATTAACCTCATCCTACCCATCTTTTATAACACTAAATAACATGGTTTTGAAGTTATCAATTGATTA
>NW_021387754.1:0-232 GCF_001605985.2 Dendrobium catenatum | reverse complement strand
TATTGACTCATTGATACTATCGCTTCATTGATACACCATATTGAACTGCTGCATGTGATTCATTGACTGATATAGAATAAGTTTTACTAAATTGATTTAATTTCAACCGTTCTTGCGATGTATTGGTTTGATTGTTTTATATAATTTCATACCGATTGATGTTATTGTCACGACCCGACCCGATTCGGGACGGATCCCGCTCGCACCAGGCTGCGACCAAACCTTTTATCCA
>NW_021387753.1:0-618 GCF_001605985.2 Dendrobium catenatum | reverse complement strand
GCACCTAGTATTTTACCTTTTCGTCCAGCTCACGGTTAGGCCTTTTCAGCCTCCACTATCTAGTACTATTTCTGTTATTAAGTCCTTTTTCTGCCTTTTTGCTAGTTATTACAATTATAGAAATTAGGTAACGTTACCTACTGGAGAAGATACTTCATATACTCCTACTGTAAAGGAGATAGACAGTTTTTTACATACAGAAAGAAATACACAGCTGCGGTTCAGGGACAATTCCCCTGTTTCTCTTGTTTTTCTATGCTTTTCTTGGTTTCAGGTCTTGCCGGAGTTCCTGGAGCTGCTGCCGATCCGAGGGTTGCATCAAAAGTCATAAGTCCTTAACAATGGCTTCTAACACTACAAAACCTCAATAATGCAGAACATGTTAGATTTGATCCTCATTATCATGGTCATATACCACTTTATTAGATATTGACCTTACGTCATCATCTCACTACATCAAAAATTCAAAACACGCGAATACCGTCGGATGTTCCGGTGGAATTTTTTGCGTCGGTAAATACGGCGTTTGTACCGGCGCATAATGCGACGGCATATTAACGGCGTTTATTCCGGCGCGGTTTGTGACGGAAAATTGCCGACGTCCATTGCGCTGGTAAT
>NW_021387752.1:0-386 GCF_001605985.2 Dendrobium catenatum | reverse complement strand
GTCCTCCATGGCATCTTGGTTTACAAATTTCTTTCCATGCCACATAGTGCATACCATTACTTTCATCTTTTTTATGCCAAAGAAAACTTCTACAAAGTTTCTCTAACTCAAATAGAACCCTCTTGGGTACTAAAGAATGTGTTACTAAAAAAATAGGCATAAATAACAAGGAGCTGTCTATGAGAACCAACTTCCCACCTAAGGATAGGGACTTCTTACTCCAAGCATTGAGCTTGTCAGTCACATTGCACAAAATGTCTTGAAAATAAGCAATTTTAACTCTATTAAGAGCTATCTTGATCCCCAAATACTTCATATCTTTAACAACTTTAAAACCAAGAACTCTAGAAATCTTGTTTTTCATAGGATATTTAACAGCCTTTCCA
>NW_021387751.1:0-552 GCF_001605985.2 Dendrobium catenatum | reverse complement strand
TAAAATTATTTAGAGCTACTTGATTTCCTTGCTAACCAAAATGAAGAAATTAAAAAGTTACCTCTACATAGGCATGCTTCAATTTAAAGTTAACTTCACCAAAAGTTCTTAAAGGAATTTTCTCTGTTATTGCTATTGAAACTTTGGTATATATTATAAAAGATATTGGTGACTTCTTCTTCTCAACTATAGTCGATGAATCTAAAGACGTTTCTATGAAATAATAACTAGCTATTGTAGTGAGATATGTAGATAAGTTGAGACAAATCATTGAAAGGTTTATAGGCATTACGCATTTCCATTGACTCATGCAGTAACCATGAAGGCAAACAATGAAAGCATACTAGTGAAACACTTGTTGAGCATCCATATGATCTATGGTCGAGGTTATGATGGGGCATCTAACATGTGAGGAGAATTTAGTAGTTTGAAGGCACTTATTATTAATAATAATCATCAAGCATTTTATATTTATTATTTCGTTCATTAACTCCAACTATACTTGATGACAGTATAAAAGAATCATTGACAAGTGAAATATATATTTGAGTT
>NW_021387750.1:0-230 GCF_001605985.2 Dendrobium catenatum | reverse complement strand
GTGGGATAAAGGCTTGATGTTGTTGTTGTTGTTGTGTCGGACAGCTGCGAAGCCAATATGGGTGTCAATTAGGGTCAACGGGTCGGGTTCGGGTCGAACTCGGAACTTACCCGGCACTTCAGGTCAAACCGAACCTGACCCGTTTTTAAAAACGGGTCAGGTTTTCGGACCCGAACCCCACCCGATTCAGGTTCGGGTCAACCCGACCCGACACGAATGACCCGAAGTTA
>NW_021387749.1:0-243 GCF_001605985.2 Dendrobium catenatum | reverse complement strand
GAGCCAGGAAATCAAAGGTCTACCAAGCCATATGCACTACCTATCATGATCATTGGATGCTTTTCCATCATTGGATAGCTAAAAAAGAAAAGAAAATAAAGTAGAAAATAAAACATACTATTGTTCAAATAAAATAAAAAGTACAGAATTTCTTGATAGCATCAACCACCTGGTTCACCCCACCCGCCGGACCCCTTCCCTGCTATAGGCGCCGGCCCCATACGTTTTCCCCCTCCAAATTTG
>NW_021387748.1:0-359 GCF_001605985.2 Dendrobium catenatum | reverse complement strand
GATTTGTGCCCCATTTGCTCGCAAGAATTTCATTCAATTCAGTTCTCCTCTACAGAGGAGATAGGTTGATATGATTTTTTATATACCTCACTTAATATAACAAATATATTATTTTCATGTAAACCTGTGGTCTCCAATAAGAAAAGAATTCTGTTTATAATAAGAAAACTCATTTAAAAATAATGATAATAATAATAATATGTAATTAAAAATAAAATTTTCTAAATGCCCTTAATGAAATAATATAAACTATTAGATATTATTATTAAGGATTTATTTGGAACAACTTTTTTAATGTTTTTTAAAACAATTTTTAGTACAAAATACTCTGCATCAAAAAAAAAATTGTTCTAAAAAAG
>NW_021387747.1:0-437 GCF_001605985.2 Dendrobium catenatum | reverse complement strand
TCATGCTCAACATTCTAACCTCTTACTCCTCACTTTCAAAGCCCTCAAATCAAATCACATGGATTAAGGATTTGTTTGACATAGCTTTCTTACTATTTTCTAAAGCAAATTCTTAGCACAAAAATTTCTTAAATCAGAAATTTATATACAGGAAAGTCGCGTTACAATGTAGTAAGAAGACTATCCCAAAGAAAGCCCAAATCATAATTGATTTTGGTATTAAAGATAATACGAGAAATATAGCTCTTCTCCCTTATTGATGCGAGCATTTAGAATTCACATATAAATTTATAAAACAAAAAAATTGGTTCATTTTCAACGAAACCTCATCAATTTTTAAGTAATGTATGCACCTCATCTATGGATGCTTTGAAAATATGTTATAATATTGGTGTCCTAAAAAACAATTTCTTGTAATATTTCAAATGAAATAATTT
>NW_021387746.1:0-344 GCF_001605985.2 Dendrobium catenatum | reverse complement strand
TTGGTACGTCTTGCCTTAGCCCTTTGTTATCTGCAAAATAACTTTGACTCACACATTCAAGGAACTTTTGTTTTCTTGATTGAGAACCCTTAACATATTTAATGCTCTCATGCAACTTCATAACAGATGAATCAATTTCTTTCAAACCTTCCTGCACAATAAGATTTATAATATGTGCACAACACCTGATATGGAAAAACAGACCATTGCATAGAAGACCATTTTTCAAATTCAAATGATTTCGTAGAAAATCAACAGAAACAGTATTTGCAGAAGCATTGTCTAAAGTGATGCTAAAAAGCTTGCAATCAAGTTTCCATTCAACCAAAAATTGATGAAGTTTC
>NW_021387745.1:0-222 GCF_001605985.2 Dendrobium catenatum | reverse complement strand
AGTCAAAACTCTAATTGAGTTTGATTCCAATTGAGTCGAATGGGTTTGAAACATGTTTAGAAATGTGTTTGAGGGTTTGATTGGTTTGGTATAATTTGAATGGGTTGATTTGTTTGAATGAAATGGATTGGGTCATGTGGATCCAATTTGACAAATCATGGCTTAGTTGACTTAGTCAACTATTAGTTGGGTCAAATGTCCAATTTTGGGCTCAACAAGTTT
>NW_021387744.1:0-472 GCF_001605985.2 Dendrobium catenatum | reverse complement strand
TACTTCGTTTGAGTTGAAATCCTGCGCCAAATCTCTGATTAAATCCCTGGAATCCCGCTGCTGTAGGTTCTTCCATCGGCTCTGTGATATGACTTTACCTCAATCGAGCTCAGGTTTCTTTCGTTAAGAATGAAATAAGATAAAGTCTTAGTGTTTTTTTTTTTCTCTTTGAAGCCTCCAACCAACACAGCCGACCTATCTCCCCATTTCTCTCAAACAGAGTATCTTACTTCTGTGACACTTCCTCCTTTTTCCTCTTCACCATGTTCAGCTCCACTCTACACCAAGAGCTCCCTCTTCCCCACAAAGGATAGCAGCTCTCCCTTTCTCCCAGAAGTCTTCCATCACAACAAAGGCAGCTCGCTTCTCCACAGCTTACAGAATCCCTCCCTCACGCCTTCTCCTGTTGGCAAGCCAAACTTCCCACCTAAAACAAGCCTTCAAGGGTCTGAATCTCTCAGCCAAGCACCCA
>NW_021387743.1:0-206 GCF_001605985.2 Dendrobium catenatum | reverse complement strand
ATTAGCCGAACAAGAACCCTCATTTAGGGGCTGTTTGTAGCACCTAAGATTTGATTTAAATAGGATTTCGGAAATACTCTAAATCCATATTTTAGATATTCTGCGAGGTCTAAATCTTGGTAACATTCATGATAAATTCTATTAAATCCGATGTAACTGTTTGACTATAGAGCGGACTCTTCCTCTCGAGCGAATGGATTTCGTAA
>NW_021387742.1:0-400 GCF_001605985.2 Dendrobium catenatum | reverse complement strand
TTTCACTAAACCCTTAGTGACTCTCATTTAGCCCCCACAGCTAGGCAGAGAAGCCCTTACAAAATCACTTCCACCTTCCCCAGTGTGGCAGAGGAGCCGGGTCTTTTGACACCAAAGAGATCTTATTATTCCTAAAACTTTCCTTAAGATAAATCTTGAATCCAATGGTACTAAGGTGCAAGCTTACCAGAGAAATCATCTGAAATCCCCTCCATACTCCCTTGAAACCCCCTCCAATGATATTTTTCCTCTCTCAAACTCCACCCTTTCTTCTCTCCCTTTCAACATCTCTCTTCACATTTTCTCCAGAGGAATGAAGCTTTAATGGATGCCAAAGACAATTATCAAGAGCCTTGACAAATCTTCTATAGTTTATGTGTTAGTTGATGTTATAAGTAAG
>NW_021387741.1:0-215 GCF_001605985.2 Dendrobium catenatum | reverse complement strand
AAACTACAAAGTTGAAATATGTAAACCTCCATTATTCGCATCTTTTCTCCTCCCTCATCCCTAGAGAGATGCATGTTCCCTTTCTTGAGCCACACAAACCACCTCTTGATAACAATCCTCACTCATGCAGGTTTCCTTCCCTTTCCTTTCCTCCTCCGTCATCCCTAAAGAGATTCAAGAAGTAACAAGAATCAAAGACTCACTCTCTCCCTCAT
>NW_021387740.1:0-411 GCF_001605985.2 Dendrobium catenatum | reverse complement strand
AACTGAGAAGACAATGGAGTAAGTTTGGTGGATTCCAAATGACTTCAATTGGTATGAATTGGATTCTTTGCTCATTCCAAACAAATGAGGCGGTGGAAGAAGTATTAAACGGGTGACCGTGGTGTGTTAATGGGAACATTTTTGGGATGGACAGGTGGTCTCCAGCCTTTGATCCTTATTCATTCAAAGGAATTTCGGCTCCTGTTTGGATCAGACTCCCTTGTCTACCGCTTTATTGCTGGGATGAAGATAATTTGGCAAGGATTGCTTCGCGATTTGGAACGCCTATGTTCTTGGATGGAAATACTTTTAGATGGGGAAAGAGAGAATTTGCCTGTATTTGTGTCAAGATCAACTTGGAGAAGAAACTGCTAAAAGGGGTTTGGATTGATGGACTAGCTGGTAGATTCT
>NW_021387739.1:0-277 GCF_001605985.2 Dendrobium catenatum | reverse complement strand
TCAATTCGACCACTTCGAAGGAGGCGAAGCAACGAGCAGCTCCCATCGTGCGAAGCACGCGAAGCCGAAGCAGCTAGGAAGAAATGTTGATGAGGAAAAACGACGAAGCAGTCTCCCAAATTATAAATTAATCTAAATTAGATTTAATTGAATAATAGTAGTATAATTGTCATTAAATTAATTTAATAATTAATTAATTAATTAAATCATTAATATGAGTATTAGATACATAATTTGTAATTTCAAAAAAGAAATAATAAATTTATTAAGATTTAAG
>NW_021387738.1:0-211 GCF_001605985.2 Dendrobium catenatum | reverse complement strand
CAGACCAAATCACCACAAAAATAAGTGTGGAAGAAAATAAATGCGGAAGTAGTAAAAATAAGAACACAAGGGTTTATAATGATTCGGTCAACTCAACCTACGTCCACTCTCCGGAGGCACCCTCCGAGTATTGCACTACCAACGTGACTATCCTTTAGCCCCCACAGTAAGACAGAGAAGCCCTCACAAAAACACCTCCTTTTTTCCACAC
>NW_021387737.1:0-286 GCF_001605985.2 Dendrobium catenatum | reverse complement strand
TTTTAATTTGTCCACCTCGACAAACTGTTGCTGAGGGTGGATGGATTTTGCTTTATGTGATTGATGGGTTTATTTCAGATTTAAATATCTTGGAATTTAGGATTTATTGAATTTTGGACTGTGGGTGGACTTTTAAAATATTTATGAAATGGACCCCTCCGGTTGAGACTTGCATTCAACACGGCCATCATCGGGGTGTACTTGAGGTCATTTCCATTTTATTGAACCTTGTAGACCTTATCCACTTAATGATAGGGGATCGGGTTTCTCGTAGGCTTTATGCCTT
>NW_021387736.1:0-222 GCF_001605985.2 Dendrobium catenatum | reverse complement strand
AGAAATACAACTTAGTGCATCCTGATGATGAATACGAGGAGCCAGTATACTACAATGATGCTTCCTTCAGAGAAATTTTCAAGGAGGAAAAAGGAAAAGCATATGCCAGTGCTTCTGAAGAAGAAGAAGAAGAAGAAGAAGAAGGAGAACAACAACCTGCACCTCAATCAGATTATCAGAATTTGGTTGATAAATTTGATAGACTTGAGACCCATTTTGATC
>NW_021387735.1:0-255 GCF_001605985.2 Dendrobium catenatum | reverse complement strand
TCCGCTGCAATTGACGATTCATAGTAGCTCTGTGTCAGTGTGTGTGTTGGTTTTTGAGTTGAAATATTTGGAAGATTCAGTTCAGTAAGCAAATTCCAAAGCCAGATCCTGGATAAAAGGTTTGGTCGTGGCCCGGTGCGAGCGGGATTAGTCTCGGATCGGGTCGGGTCGTGACAATCCTAGCCCAAATGGGTCTGAATCAAGGGCCCGAAGCGCTATTGGGAGGTTCAAACCACAATTTGAGTTGCCAAACGG
>NW_021387734.1:0-1599 GCF_001605985.2 Dendrobium catenatum | reverse complement strand
ATGTATTGCATGGACTTCTCTAAGAATAATGCTTTAATCCCCAAATAAATTCAAAAAAATAATTAGTTTTGATTATATAGATGTTTTGTATTATCAAAACAATATTCGAAATTTTATATGATAGAAATAGGATGGGATCCAGCCAGATATCACACCTGTGGCAAGATTGAAGATCATAAGAAGCATATCATTAGCATCAATATCATTATCATTATTCGAACTATTTGATGTCAACTCCTGCGTATTCTTCTTTTCCATTCATTCATTTAAGCTATTATATTAAATTTATGTAATTCATCAATATCAATGTCATTATTTTAACTATTTTGTCTCAACTTTTTTTTCTTTTATTCTTCTTGTAGGTTTCTATTTCCGTAAATCATTATAAATATTTCAACTATTTAGTGTCAACCTTTATGTATTCTTCTTGTCCATTCATTCCTCTTGTAGTTTACTAAGTTTTTTAATTCTCCTTGCAAAATTTAGTCATGTTATTCTGAGGGGCTGTTTGGTTGGAGGAATTTGGAATTAAATGAAGTTTTAAATATAATGTAAAATAGATATTTGTATTTCAGAAAGACACGAGTTATTTGGTTGGATGCAAATCAATTGCAATTACATGTGACGGGCAAAGGGTGACGACGATGGATAGTGGTATCTGTTAGGACTTGTCGTTGAATCGAGAGGAATGTCTAAGAGGACCTATATTTTAATTATTTAGCCTTCAGAAGAAAAGTTTTATGCAGTTGGATGAGCGAAAAACATTCAACAACTTGTAAGAATTTGACAATGAACGAGACACTCGATGATTAAAGGAGGCAGTCCAACTTTCATTCTAAGCCACTCAATGCAACAAACACAACATGTGAATGAGCTGAATTCAAATTTGGTTAATAATTTTCTCCTTATTTAGGTACTCTTTAAAATATAGGGTTCTAAATAAAAAAGTATATGCTCTATCTCTCTGACTTCGAGTTCTAAATTGTGATTGTCAATGAACTTTGTAGAGTGATCATGACATCGAGGGAACTATAGTTGTAGGCTTGTTTTAGAAGTTTGAATTACTCCATCATCAATCGTGAGTGATGCGCACGTTAATGTCAGAGAAAGGAAGCGATTGCGACACATAACGAAGACAAGAATTAGTGTTTCAACAATAAATGCATACATCCATTATAAAGATATAGTAGATTTCTTTGCTATTTATTGGGAATTACATAAAATTTCATAGGTTTTATAAAGAAAATAAGGAAGCCTTTTGAGTTCGAGTAATTCAAAAGTCTTTCAAAGTGGATGCTAAAAGGATTATGCTCTTGTGAGCTTAGGATCTCTTTAAGTAGAACTGAGGTGGTTTCTATTGAGAAGAAGAGTTCCTATTTTTCTATTTGGAAGGTAACTTCACTAGCATAAAAGAGATATTATCTTTGTATCCCAACTTCTCTCCCCCTCTTAGCTAGCCTTTCTCTATTTATCTCTATCTTCCTATCCTCATGTTTGTATAAAGGCCTTTATAGGTCCAGAGGAATTTGCCTGGTTGTTGCTTGTTGTGGGGAGGAAAAATGTTAGGGGTGGTGACAATAGGAGTTAATGTGATAGACA
>NW_021387733.1:0-2428 GCF_001605985.2 Dendrobium catenatum | reverse complement strand
TTTAAGTGCAGTTTTAATGTACTTCGTCTGTACGATCATCCGGAACAAAATAGTTTTCAAACAATGAGATGAATGAATGGAGCAGTTGAATGGATAAGATAGTTTTTAATATGAACTTTGTCTGTACGAACATTTAGTTCGTCTGGACGAACACATGTCAGTTCGATGTAAGGGACGGTTTCAACTGTCATTAAAATGATATATGTTCTGATCGTCACGGGAAGAACACGTGTTCGTCTGTACGATCAGACTGGTCAAAAGTCTGTAAGAAAGGATACATCGTAAGTTGTGTTGCTTATGAAAAACTATTTCATTTTGACGCATTGAATCGTCTGTATGAAAATATTTTGTACGAGATGAATTTTTTATTCGTCCGGGACGAACTTTTTTTTCGTCCAGTGCGAACATGCCATTTTTTAATAAATTGGCAGGCTTTTGAACTTAACTGTCACACTCTAAACATCACTTTCAATGTCTTTCATTCTTTAGATTAGTCCTTTTCAGATGGCTAGTTCCAATTCAAGTAAGAGGCAGAAGGTCATAGCAAATAAACCACATAGGAATCCTTCAGAGAACTTTCTGTCTAAGGAAAATGAGGAATTTTTTCCTCGATTTTCCTCTGCCAAAATCACACCCTCTAGGATCCTACTTCAAAAAAATCTTACTTTTCAGGTAATGAATCTGTTCGCCTCGACCCAATTTGGTTTCATTCTTACTCTGGTCCACCCTTACAACAAAGAGACTTTTCACTATTTCTTGGTCAATATGTCCTTTGGCCCTCGTCAGTATGTAGTCCACTCCTTTATCTTTAAAAAAAAAGTAGAAATTACTAAGCATGACTTAGAAGCATTTCTAAACTTAGGAACTGAAGGGGAAAGAGCAAATTATCTGATCACTACAGATGACTATTCATGATCTGAAATCAATCAAGTGTTTAGAGGGAATAATGTGAATGAACATGTGGCTAGAGTATCTGGTCTTGTGAAAACTGCACGAATCATACAACATGTCTTTAGAACTTCTATTATCCCTAAGGCTGGTGATAGAGTCAACATAACTCCGCTTCTTTCTATGGTCACTTTTATGATCATGACTAAAAAAATCTATAGATGAAGCGCAGTTAATTCTCGACTATCTTTTTGGGCTTTCTAAAATAGGTCATGATGATTAGAAAAGAAAAAGGAATATTGCTTTAGGACATCTAGTTGCCTATATTTTGGAGAAGAAGTATGGTTTGACTCATCCTGATTAGGAGTTTTAAGATTTGCTCTATTAAAATTACGCATAATCAGAGCAATCATCAAAAATGATGACACAAGTAAGGCACACGTCTTCAGTGACACCGAGGAGGAACCTGAAGCCGAACCAGCACCGACCAATGATTTAAATTATCAAAATTTGGTTCAAAGATTTGATCAGCTAGAGACTCATTTTGATCAACATTTTGATCAATTTGAAAATTGCTACAATCACGATATGGGCTTCATAAGAGAGAAAATGAATGATTGGAACAATAACATGCTTATGGTATGCAGTTACTTTACCTTCTTCAATGCTCAGCCTCCTCCTCCTCCAGATCAGGGTCCCTTAGAGTGAATGTTGTAGTTGTTGTTTTGTTGTATCTCTTTGGATGGATTTTATATTAGTTTGATGTATTTTCTATTTTTTCTCTAGATGGTGTGTATTGATATAGATTGCAGTGACTGTAATATCTTTTTGATATCTATATAAGTAAACATGTATTGTCTTTATCTTGTTTCTGAAATGTGTGATTAACTTTGAAAATCTTTGGATTTTATTTTCTTATCAGTACTATAATTCTTAAAATGCAAATTAAAAATCAGACTCATTAGAAAATCTAATTTTTTTTCTAAATTTAAGTTTAGTTTATAACTTGATAATAATTAAGATTGTCAAATTTCATGTCTCTTGTTTAGACTACATTAATTTATTATTGTAATTGTGATGTTTTTCTTTTTTTTGTATTTCACTCTTCAATTAATATTTATGCACTTAGATTAATTTGAAAACTTTGATTAATGACTTTGGAAAGAATACAATTACTCTTGAAAAATGTACATATGTATAAAAATCAAAAGGAATGCGCAATGATTCGCAATGTGAAAAAGAGGCACAAAATACCCAATAAATGCAAATATGCACAAAAGTGTGTCACAAATTTAAAAAAGATGCGCAAAGCGCCACTTGTGGTAATTATTTCTTTCCATACTCTTTTTATCTTCTCATTCAAATTAATCTTGTGATCATTTATGTATATTGAATTTTGAAATATACAATTTTTCTTTTCATCCTCTTTGCAATGATGTATCTATCTAAATGTCTAAATTGAATCATGTTGTTTCATAAATTTTTTTTATTATCTAAGTTATATCTCTTCTTGAATTCTATGAATTATTATGATTTGTCT
>NW_021387732.1:0-355 GCF_001605985.2 Dendrobium catenatum | reverse complement strand
GTAGGTACTCAACATCAGAGGACAAATTAATTTACATTACTAATTATCATATGTATGCAGTATATTACAGTAATCTTTACTACGCAGTGCGCAACACTGAACCGCGTCGTGACCATGATAAATTTTGATATATGGCTTTAAAGTTTGCAGTCATAGAAAATGACAAAAAACTCAAGGTCATTAATCCGTGACAAACTGCATTCAAGAAGCGTGAAAAGTTGGTGGGTATGACATCCCGAAAGTCACCATAGGTGAGCATGGGTGGGCAAAGCCCGCTAGCGCAGAGCGTGGGTACCCGACCAGGACCCCGTGTAGGGCTCTGGTGTAGAGTAATCCAAATGCAAGACTTTTGATA
>NW_021387731.1:0-1491 GCF_001605985.2 Dendrobium catenatum | reverse complement strand
AAAAATTATATATTTATAGTTATTTTATGTATTTTCAAAATTACCTATATATGTTATATCCTAATTTTGAGAGATCCACTATTTAAGAAATTTTAAATATAGGTTATTCATATTAAGAGCAATCATGGGAGAGTGGATTAGTGAATGGTTGAGTCCCAATCATTCACTAATCCCTTCATTAGGTGCATTTACTTTTTTTATCATAGTTTACATGTGTATGATGCACCACCACTTAGTTTAGGTTCTCCTAGATCTAAGAACATGATGCATTTATTTTATTTGTGTACTCCATGCATTGTTACCCTGAGGGTTAGATAAAATTTCACTTCAAACTCCTATAATGTAGTGACACCCTAAGGACAATAACTAAGGACCAGTCTAGTAAATTTAGAAAAATTCTAGGATATAGGATAGATCACAGATTGACATGAAAACTTCAACACTTAAACTTAGTGACATCCTAAACCTCTCAGAATTTTCTAGGAATTTTTAGGAGTTTCTAGACCCCTTAATTAACCAACCCTAATTTACCCATTAAATAGAGCCCAATACCTTATAAAAATCTCAATAAATACATTTTAAATCAAAAAAATACCTACCATACCTCAAACTGTTCATAATCTGATCTTTAACCTTAGATAAATAGGGAACCTTAGTTTGACCCTATTTTGACCCTTAATTTTAACTTTAATAAAAATTACCTTTTTGCATCTAATAAATTATTAAAAATTATAAAAAAATTATAAATTTTCTCCAAACACTTGGAAACGCATTCTAAGATTATTCCTAACCTTTGGGGGTAATTCAAATTATTTTGGAGTTGGTTTGGATCAAAATCATAAAATTTCCCCTTAATTAGATAATTTAGATATTCCCATAAATACCCAAACTTTAGAAATTCATAAATAATTGTATAAAATTTTAAATTAGGCAAACTCACTTTCATTCAACTTAAAGTAGGGTCCAGTATTTATTAAAAATATTAAGATTCTAGAAACTAGCTTAAATTAGAAAGTCAACTTTTTGGTCAACCTCATCCTATAGTCTAAGGCCCAAAACTTGGAAAATTCATATCTTTGCATAGGAAGCTTCAAATCCAGCGTACTATATGTCTAACTACTCACCTTAAGGTTTAGTATTTTTACAAAATGTTAGGAGCCCCAAACCTAGCCTTTTTCCTATAGTGACCTTTTGGACCCCCTCAACCTAGTACCTAGGAGGATCTGGGACTTTCCAAAATTGACTAATATAATTTGAACTTCAAATATCATTACCCTCAGTATTTAAAATGAACCAAGAAATTAAATAAACTAAATGGATCCTAATTCATTAATATTTAAACTTTAACTAAAATTTCATTTTTTTGCCTTCAACAAATCTGAACTCTATGCAACTTTAACTAACTACCAAAACTAGGAGCTATCCCAACCACACAGGCCTTTACGCACATATATAATTATTTTCTAGGGATTCTAGACTTAAGCTAGGTTG
>NW_021387730.1:0-295 GCF_001605985.2 Dendrobium catenatum | reverse complement strand
AACCTATTAAAAGAATTTTAAGGGTTAGAAGAGTTAATAAATTTCACAGAGTTATCCGGGTATGCTAACTAAGAGGTCAAGATTTGGATTCCAAAATTAGAGTCAATCTTATGGGTTTAAAATTTTTAATAAATAATAGACTTAATCATGAGTTGTTAAACAGGTGGCACACTCAATTTGGAGTTTCCTATGGGAAGTTATGATTTTTTGAGAAGTTCTGGCCCGTTCTGATCTAAGGTCACCTAAGATGTTGAATCATTGGTTTTAGCTAGATTATGGAGGTTTGATGTTTCTA
>NW_021387729.1:0-239 GCF_001605985.2 Dendrobium catenatum | reverse complement strand
TTGACAACAAGATCATCCACATAGCATTCAACTTTCTCGTGGATAAGCTCATCAAATATATGCGTCATGGCTCTTTGGTATGTAGCCCCAGCATTCTTCAAGCCAAATGGCATGACTGTGTAGCAAAATATGCCAATAGGAGTCCTGAAAGAAGTGTGTTTTTCATCTTCAGGTGCCATTTTGATTTGATTATATCCCGACAATCCATCCATAAATGAGAATATATCATAATTGGATAT
>NW_021387728.1:0-475 GCF_001605985.2 Dendrobium catenatum | reverse complement strand
CCTCTTAATAAATATATAGCTTCCATAATAGACCTACTTGGCATGAATCCAAATTAATTTTAAGAAACATTAATATCACGTCGTAACCTATGCTCCATAAATCTCTCATAGTTTTAAAGTATGACACAGTAAATTAATTTCTCTATAATTTGCATAATCTTGTGCATCACCTTTATTCTTGAACATATAAATCAACACACACCTCCGCCTCGAAAGGATGGTGGTTTTTATCGGGCATCTTTTTAGTCTTTAAAATAATATTAAAAAGTTTAATAAGACAAAAAATTCCTTCAAATCCTAAGCATTTGCACACTACTATTAGAATATCATTAGATCCAACATTATTTTCACACTTTATTTTCTTTAAAAAACATCTCTATCTTTGATTTTACTAATACACCGATAAAAATAAAAATTTTTACTCTCATTTAGGATGTAAAGGTCACTAAAGCAAATCGTATTCTCATAATATTTC
>NW_021387727.1:0-296 GCF_001605985.2 Dendrobium catenatum | reverse complement strand
CAATGTGAAAAAGAGGCACAAAATAAGCCCAACAAGTGAAAATATGCACAAAAAATGTGCCACAAAGTTGAAAAAGATGTGCAAAGCGCCACATGTGGTAGTTATTTCTTTGCTTAAATTTTTAATCTTTTAATTCAAATTGATCTTATGTACATTTATATTACATATTGAAATATGAAATATATAATTTTTATATAATCATTTTTACAATGATTTTCTCTACCTTAAATGTCTAAATATACTCATATTTTGATAAACTTTTTTAGTTTCTATGTTATATCTCTTCTTAAATTCTA
>NW_021387726.1:0-243 GCF_001605985.2 Dendrobium catenatum | reverse complement strand
TATTGTAGCTGGATATTAAGTTGAACTTCATTTTGACCATTCGGGGCCATATAAAGTTCTCTTTAGCATCCGGTCATAATATTCAAGATGAATTTCATAATTCTAAATCTAAAAGTCCTTTTGAAATTTTATTTTTTCCTTTCGACGTAATATACTCTTTCTAACGGGATGATTTGATTTTTGAATTAGAATTTAATTTTAACTCTCAAAGAAAACCAAGCTTTAAAAAATCCGCTTTCAAAA
>NW_021387725.1:0-302 GCF_001605985.2 Dendrobium catenatum | reverse complement strand
TTCCTGTTTCCCTTTTAAGCTCTCTGAAGGTTTGTTAGGGATGTTAGGCCCCTTATGAACTGGCTCAAGGCTAATTAAGAGAGAGGTGAATTGGAATCTTAAAAAAAACTTCTTACAATCAAAGCACAAGAGCTTAAAACCAAAATCACCACAGAAAACACAATGCGGAAAAATAAATGCGAAAATAATAAAGGAAAGAATACACCATATTTATAGTGGTTCGGTCAAACCTTGACCTACGTCAACTCCTCGAAAGTACCCTCCGAGTATTGCACTAACTAAGTGTCTCTCCTTTAGTCCCC
>NW_021387724.1:0-344 GCF_001605985.2 Dendrobium catenatum | reverse complement strand
AGCTCCTTATCCACGCCTATAGACTAATCATTATGGGCACTATGAATTTCTTGCTTCTACTCATATGTGAATTATAGTGTTGTATGGGTTTCCTATCCTTGCATGTAGATAGACTACTTGTGCATTAAGAATCTCATATTCATTTCTGTAGGTAATACATGTTCTTTGCAAGTCCACCGTTGTCATTCACGAGCAAGCTATCATGATTGTTATAGGTTTCTTGTTATTTCCAGTTTAATTTCACAAATTTCATTTTTAAATAGATCTTTTATTAAAGTTATTAACATTGGTTTAGTTCCCTATAAACTCATTCATTTAGAAATGTATTTTTATTTCACTTTCAA
>NW_021387723.1:0-864 GCF_001605985.2 Dendrobium catenatum | reverse complement strand
GAATTTTCACAGTTAACATCATATCAGCTTAGTCTTTCTCAAAATTGTTGGAGAGGTTAGGTGACCATAAAAATATTCATTAATGGCTAGCATATATTAGTCAACAATTGTTAGGGAACATCAAAAGAGAGTGGTGGTGTACAATTGATATAATTGTTCTCTTGACAAGATATGAGATTGAATGACAGATAATATAAACCTTGGTGCCTATTGTGTCAATATTGAGCATCAAACATGATCAACATATTTATGCTCATAATAAAATAGAGTTTGAGCAATAGAAAATATTTGTCCCGCATCTATGACCAACAATCATTAAATGTCGGACAAACTTAAAAAAATAATAGTTATCGAATGTCAACTAATATTGAGCGATGATCAACAATGGACATCAATGTTATTAAATGGCTGGTGTTAGGTAAAGGATGATGGAGAGCATCAATGATAATTGATGTCTAGCAATAGATAATGAGTGATGACGGGCATCAATACAAATCTATAATCGATATTAGGCGACGGACATTGGTGGATTGCTAGTATTAATAGGGTTAACAATTGGCATCGGTGTCTCTTGACAACCAACATCAAGTAATGAGTGACATTAAGCACTAAGTAAAGCATCGAATCTTTTAAGAATCAAAATTTCTCACTACGTAAAATCCACCTATGAATTTGTGAAAAAATACCAATTATATATTAATCTTAGAAGGAATATTCTGAAAACCACTTATAATAATTACGAACACTAAATCAAATGGTGTAAATGGGTCTACCTTTTTTCTTTTATGTATTTTGAGCCTAACAGTTCTTTAAAAAACACATAATCACATGGTGACATCTAAAATAGAGTCTATATGGCTTCTA
>NW_021387722.1:0-1624 GCF_001605985.2 Dendrobium catenatum | reverse complement strand
CCAAGTTACAGGAATTCTAGCATCCATCAATTCATGAGCTAGATCGATGGTAAAGCCAATGACTTTAAAATACTTCCCACATATTTTATGAAGCCCAACTAACATATTTTGGTATCAAATCGTTTAAGTAGTTAACCTCAACCTTAGCAATCACTTTGTGGGATTTTTAGAAAGTACTACACCAGTGAAGCAAATCAACTCTAAAGTTTTTATCTCATCTGTTTTGACTTGCAAAAATATATAAGATATAGGTGATATCAGGCCAGTTTCAGTCTCGGGTCTTCCAAAGGCCAAACCCAAGAATTGAGCTGAACTTTTGATTTTGGGTGAATTTCAACTTTTAGTCAGTCAAGCACTTGTTAATAATTGACTTAAATAATTTATTTTTGTTTAGCTTAGTTCGAGTTTTAGTTCTTTTAGTTATTGATAAGTATATGCATTTGCATGCTTATCAATGTATGTGTTGTTGGATATAAATATAATTTTGTTGTGTCTATAAGAGTATACATTCATCTTTTGTAGTGCAATCAGCAACATCATTGATGTATTTTTGTTCATATGTTCATACTTCATATTATTGCTAACACTCATTGCTGGGTATTTTTCGCTGGAGACATTCTTCTTATTGATAAGACTACTCAACTTAGTGTCTAAAGGTTTTCGTTTGAGTATAAATGTTTTCGTTTGAGTAGATCTAAATCTGAATACATAAAGTGTAATTTTAGTAATAATAAAACTAGTGGTGTATTAGATCTGGCCTATGTTAAGAAAGTTAGATGTAAACCTAAAAAGAGTTAAGTTAGAAAGTATTAAAAATAACATTTTTTATTAGATTTAAATAAGAATTTGACTATTAATAGGATACAATAGAGAAAAATGATTCATGCAGCCGTCCCACCTCGTGGGATAAAGGTTTGTTATTATTGTTTTATGTTCATATTATTGCTACTTGCACTGGTAGCTTTCACTATTTCAGCAGCTGACTTGTGGAGCTAATTTGCTTCTTGTTCCTGTTGCTCTTATATTATAGTTTGTGTCATAGCACTGAACTTGATGCCTTCTAAACGTATTTTCTACACATTTCTTTCAAAAAGCATGATAAATGGCAACCCATGGCATTTGGGATTGGCCTCAATTTTCCTCTAATTTATTAGTTGATAGACAAGGCAGATGGTCTTTTTTTTTTCCTTGGTATTTTTATTATATTTTTAGGCTTAGAAAGTGGTTTTTTTTTCTCGTTTTAGTAATATGAGTAAAATCTCAAAATAGTCTTCCGACTATTGATAAATGTCTAATTTAGTCTCTCAATTATTAAAAATCAATTTAGTCTCAAAGCCTAAAATAAGAGTTAAAGTTAACTTCAAAGTTAAATATGAAGGGTATTTTAGACAATGTTTAAAATTGCGTAATTGGGTATTGAGGCGTTTTTTATTCGTGAGGCGAGGCGTAACCCTCAAGGCGTTTTGAGGTGTAAGCCTCAAAATAAAAAAATTACGTAAACATAAAATGATAAATTTTTTATAAACTAATGAGAAAATAATATATAAAACATAAAAATGCACAAGATATGAAGTGAAATCAAAATATCCCAATAATAAGACAACACGAATACAAAAATATACCG
>NW_021387721.1:0-204 GCF_001605985.2 Dendrobium catenatum | reverse complement strand
TAACTCACCATACCAATGCCAATGCCATAAAGAAGCCAGCCAAGTATCAGAATTGAAAGATTAGAAGCAAATCCAGTAGTCAATCCACCAATAATATACAACACAACTGCAAATAAATCTTCAAATATATTCCACAAACAAAGAGATTTACAAAAAAAAAAAACTAAAGAAACAGTTTGTAAAGCATAAATCTTTATTTCTCTA
>NW_021387720.1:0-247 GCF_001605985.2 Dendrobium catenatum | reverse complement strand
TACAATTCCATAGCCTAGCTTCCTTTGAATCTTAGTGAAGAACGATCTAAATTCATAGAATGATTTACTTTTATTAGATAGGAATCTAACCCAGGTAACCATTAAGTACTCGTAAAGAATCACATACCTAAAGACTTTTCCTCCTAGGCTTGCAGTGTTAATAGGTCTAGGAAGATACATGTATAGGACTTCTAATAGTTTGCTAGTGTCAATGTCCTTAATTAAGTGGAAGAAGAATTTGACTTGC
>NW_021387719.1:0-392 GCF_001605985.2 Dendrobium catenatum | reverse complement strand
CAACAAGGCGGAGTAACCTTTACAAACTCATTTTCACCAAACCTTTGATGCGGTGGAGTGCCAGACATTATATCACCCTCCTGGTGATGGTAACATGCTTTAACGCATTTTCTCCCTCCTAAAGAAGGGAGAGAATCTCAGATGCTTTTTCTTCCTCGTGGAGAAGACATAAAATCTTGAGGACTGGACTAAGAAGCTTTTCTCCCTAGAGAGCTTCCAAAAGACTCACTAAGGCCACAGGAGAAGCAAGGTTGCAGCTAGCCTAGAGCAACCATGTGATCCCCTCACACTACGTCTGCATCATGCTCAAGCTCACCTTCTCATTCCTCTCTCAAACCCTTATTTTCTTCTCTAAAGTTCCACTTATAGAGTTCCTCCTTTAGTAACACGTT
>NW_021387718.1:0-215 GCF_001605985.2 Dendrobium catenatum | reverse complement strand
CTCTTCAAGTTTCCCCCAAAAGAACGAAGTTACAATGGCTGCCAAAGTCACTTTACAAAGTGCATTGACATCTCTTAAATAGAAGAGCTAAAAACGAGCTCATTATTGCAAGTTGCTGACTTTATCGTTGTGACGCCCCAGGCATCCTTAGTGAAAGGATTCGTCGACAGTCTTGATTAATCTCCATTCCTGCTCCCTTGCTCGGACCTGAAATT
>NW_021387717.1:0-355 GCF_001605985.2 Dendrobium catenatum | reverse complement strand
TGGTAGTGCGACAAAACTCCGGCGATGGTCGAGGAGGAGTTAGGCGGCTGGAGCTTTCTTCCTTCTCTCTTGGCCCTTCCTCCCTTTCAAGAGGAAATGGGTTCTATTTATAGAATTCTTGAGTGGCATGACTTGTAAATAAGTGAAAGATCAAGGGTAAATTGGGAGTGGTTCGGATGGACGATCGATCTTGATTCCTTCAATCATGCACCGTTCATTGGACATTTTATTGTCTTAATGATATCATAATTTGATGATCTTGGGCTCGTTGGATTCGTCTCGTTGAGCCACTCAACTCGATTATAAGAACGTCACGATTGGAGACCATTTGGTAACCCAAATTGTGATTAGATCC
>NW_021387716.1:0-361 GCF_001605985.2 Dendrobium catenatum | reverse complement strand
AAAATGAACATATCATCCAGGATAATATTTGGATAGTCCGGGATGAAATAGAAGAGAAATTATGGTATTTCGTCTTGATCGATTTGGAAAAATCAAGTATGTCGGCAAACATCGGCCGTGATCATATACAGATCATCCAAGATGATATGATTGAGAAATTTAACCATAATTAATCCCTTAATCAAATGATCAATTTATGCATGATTTGTATTGATCGTCGTGGATGATCCAGATCGTCTGGGATGATTAGAATGAAAATTAAATCTTAAAATCTTACCTAAATTGTCTTTGGCGTCTCTTTTCCAAGATCATAAAGGATCATCCTGGATGATCCAAAATTGTCTAGTACGTTAGTTCAAAA
>NW_021387715.1:0-234 GCF_001605985.2 Dendrobium catenatum | reverse complement strand
GCTTTGGTACCATCGGACCAATAGATGATGATAATTTTTGTTTGGTTATTACCAACAATCAGGAAGTTGAGATGATCTTTACAGAAACCTACAACGCTGTTGGGAGGTTATGTTTAGAGGCTAGCAACGACCCAGATTACCTTCAAACTAAGGATGCACCCCTTGATTTTGAAGAGAGAAATCAAATCAACAATCAATAAATTGAAAGAAATCAATTTGGGTATTTAACAAAAT
>NW_021387714.1:0-527 GCF_001605985.2 Dendrobium catenatum | reverse complement strand
GGGCTGTGAAGGTAGGGTTAATGCTAAGGTTTGCAAAAAATTCTCGAAGAAACTCGGTATTGAAGGGGAAAGCAAGAGATAGAATAAAATAAAGGGAGGTGTGAGCGAAAAGATCCATTACCGGGTATGAGATGTGGACTGGATCGGCCAGAATTTAAAGAAACGGCCATATCGGCCAGGCCGATCGACAAATCATCTAGGCCGATATGGCTCAATAATTGCATACAAGCCGATTGGTCAAAAAGGTAGTCCGATCGTCCTGGCCGATTAGATATCGGCCATGACGATTAGACACAATCGATCGTCCCGAGGAGTCAGGCGGGACGACCGTTAAAAGCATATCGTCCGGGCCGATTAGGTGTATCGTCCAGGACGATGCATAATAATTGATCGTTTCGGCTGAAGTTAAAACGTTATAAATCTGTGCCACGTGTATCGTCCAGGACGAACAGTGGATAGGCCAGGACGATTGTCCAATAATGGATCGTCTCGGGCCAATTTTAAAGATTCTAACGTGTTGACACGTG
>NW_021387713.1:0-218 GCF_001605985.2 Dendrobium catenatum | reverse complement strand
TCGGGTTCTGGATATCCAAATGAAAAGAAACTCATCCAAATGAGGGGTATTTTCTTTTCTATTTGGATATTTAAGTCATCCTAATCTGACTTTCCAAATAAAAGAGAATAATCTTTTAAGGTATATTCTCTTTTCTTTGGATTCCAAATTGGATGTGCAATCCCATTTTCAAAATTACTTTCACAATTTTTTTTTAGACACATTTACATTTACATTAC
>NW_021387712.1:0-615 GCF_001605985.2 Dendrobium catenatum | reverse complement strand
ACCACCATCTAGAGTCCCACCCAACCTCGTCTATTGGAACTAATCGTGGACATTACTGGGGTCGAGACCACCCATCCTTTAGTAACAACAAGGTTGCTGCCCCACCCTGTAGGTCTTCATTCAATCTTGGTGACCGACCCTTTTGTGGGTCTTCTGGTGATTCGAGCCCATATGACTCACCACTTGAACCGACTTCTAACCAGCTCAGTCAACCCTTAGCCTCCCTAGTCCTTGACCCTGAAAGTCTAATGTTAATAGAGGAATGCGTTGAAAAGATAAGGTCCCCAAAACCTGATATTGAGTGCATCCATTTCGTGGATGCTAATGATAATGAAGAATTCTTTGAGGATGAAACCGAAGTGATTGAATTAGACTCCCTGCTGGATTTAAACCCTGATTTAGGAGGTCTAGAACCTTTTAACCTCGAGACCTTAGCCCCTCTTGAGACTAATATCATTAATGATATCCCTTTGGATAAGGTCTGCTAGGACGATATTGATTTGACCCCGAAAGAGATTGATCTGACCTTGAACACAATGAAATTAAAATTGGAAGATTCTAATTTAATTACTGAGATTAATTCGGATAACTCTGATTTAATTTTGGATAGTTCTG
>NW_021387711.1:0-470 GCF_001605985.2 Dendrobium catenatum | reverse complement strand
GTGTTTCCCAGTATTAATAATCAATCAATAATCAGTTTAATAATCAATATTAAAGCAATCTATAATAATCATATCAATAATCATAAGCACATAATTCTAATCTATCAATTCCAAGCAAATCCGAAAATCTACGAAAATTGGGCAGCGTAACGGCAGTCGGTCAAATTTATACAAAAATCCTGCAAAAAGGCAAAATTTCCAAATTCTTCCAAATTACAGTAGAATATCTATAACATCATTACAAGACTATTGTCCTATAGAAATCAGATCAAATCAAGTCCTGATATTTTTCTATTCGATTAAAATAGCGTAGAATCAATTCCGACCAGTAAAATCTTTGCAGAATATAGTCAAATCGTGTACAATAATCATATCTATAACATACTAAAAGTTGTGCGGTGAAAGTTGTATCAATATCAAATCATGTCGAAAAATCGACTACGAAAACACAAAACAGATCACAACTCGGT
>NW_021387710.1:0-242 GCF_001605985.2 Dendrobium catenatum | reverse complement strand
TGTACTTGTTCAGTAAGACTACTGTACTGAATTGCATAAGTACGATATTGACATATTGATCTCATTATGGATTTATAGATTTATTGATATCGACGGACTTTTTATATTGATTATTGATTTATTGATTTTGAATGGATTTACTGACGGATTTACGGATTCATTGTTACTGTACGATTTCATTGATATTCGCATCATGTCACTAAGCATTGATATTGATACTGATATGGATATCGATATTGCAT
>NW_021387709.1:0-210 GCF_001605985.2 Dendrobium catenatum | reverse complement strand
CTCTTTCTCAAAACTCTTATACACCATTATTCACATGCTAAAACAGTGACAAAACTTTAATTTCATAAAATCTCATAAAATGTAATTCTTATTTAGTATGTATTATTCATGATTTTAGACATTTTATGCAACTATTGTAAATCCTTTGAAGCCTCGTCATGTGTGTTTTTTGTAGCAAAATCATCAATTTTATGGAGAATGTTTTCCTGG
>NW_021387708.1:0-203 GCF_001605985.2 Dendrobium catenatum | reverse complement strand
GAATATCGATTGTGATAATTATTTTAAAAATACTCAAAATAATATTATTTTAGAATGATTTGATTTACTGAAATTTTTAAAAAACACACACACACACATATATATATTTTTGAAAATAGAAATTAAAATTATCACAAACCCTAAGAAATGATTTTTAATCTTGATGCAAGGGCATATTTAATATAAAAAAATCATAAAAGTAG
>NW_021387707.1:0-258 GCF_001605985.2 Dendrobium catenatum | reverse complement strand
ACTAACATGTCCATTTAAATCTCCTTCAATAAAAACTTTCTTCGAGAGATATCTTTTATATTAATTATTCTAAGTCATTCTAAAATTTTAATTTTGAACTCATATCCAAACTTACTTGAGAAGCATAAGCACTTATAATATTAACAATCTTAACATCAACAAAAATCTTTAAAGCTATAATTCTATCTCAAATTCAGTTAATTTTTATAATATTATCCTTTAAACTCTTATCTATAATCACACATACACCATTTTTAG
>NW_021387706.1:0-322 GCF_001605985.2 Dendrobium catenatum | reverse complement strand
ATGCATGTGATTGCCCGACAAGTCTCTTTCCGGAGGAGTTTTCTTTTGATGAATCCGATGCCTTTATATGCATCTGTATCTTTCCGTCGTAGCGGACGTGAATTCCTTCCATACCAGAGACCCAAGCTTATACAGAACTGTCGTTTGGTAGTAGGAATATTAATTTGCTTTCGTAGCATTCTTTGAATATTCTTGGTATTGAACTTGGATAGCCTCGTAGGAAATAATTCCTCGGAGTCGAGGAGCATGCAATCCCAGTCATGATTTTCCTCTTCACGAACTCTTGTGGAATATAGCACATTCTTTGGCACAGTCCCATTTT
>NW_021387705.1:0-215 GCF_001605985.2 Dendrobium catenatum | reverse complement strand
TTTTAGGACTCAATAATTTTAAAACATTTTCTATCAAATTTTCACTTATAAAGTGGTTCTAAAATTTATGGAATCACACAAGTATGAAAATTTTGAGAATTTTAGAGCCATATCTACTAAATTATGAATGTATGGGTGTTTCTAATTTTCTTATGTTGGTAATATTTATTTAAGGAATAAATGAATAAGTTATCCAACTAAAGAAACATTGTCCT
>NW_021387704.1:0-300 GCF_001605985.2 Dendrobium catenatum | reverse complement strand
AGATTTTGTTGCTAGATGCGAGGCCTGTCAGTTGGTGGACTTTAGCCATGAACTGATCGTCCCGGGACGATACCTACAGGAAAATTTTCCTGGAACTTCTGTACAAAATCTGGAACAACATCTGAACTGATCGTCCCGGGACGATCCCAGATCGGCCCGGACGATATGAGCAAACCTGATGTTACAACTTTTCTACTTTTACAAAGCTATTGCTTAGTGTTATTATTACTATCCTTTACATTATAATACTAGTATTGGAGCTGTAGCAAGAGGTAGAATGAAATATACACTTTACAGTAT
>NW_021387703.1:0-327 GCF_001605985.2 Dendrobium catenatum | reverse complement strand
GTCGGTTCAGTTCGTCCTGGCACAAATAGGTTTCGTCCTGGGACAATTTTAAAAAGAGAGTTTTGTCCAGGGATGAAAATTTATTTCGGCCTGTACGATCTCATACAGAGAGTTTCGTCCAGGGATGAAAATTTATTTTGTCCTGTACGATTTCATACAGAGAGTTTCATTGAGGGATGAAAATTTATTTCTTCCTGTACGATTTCATACAGAGAGATTCGTCCTGGTACGAACTATATTTTTCATCTGGACGAGCAGTGCAAGGTGAGAATCCCGAGAAGTTTGTCCTGGGACGAATATTAAATTCATCCTGGACGATTAGGACTT
>NW_021387702.1:0-906 GCF_001605985.2 Dendrobium catenatum | reverse complement strand
GAACAAAGCTAGAGAGAGAAGCTCTGAGAGAAAAGTTGATTTTGCTATTAATTTTTCAAATTTTGACTTCGCGGTTTTTTCGTTCAAGCTTATGGAGACGGAGGGTCGTCGGCCACCCATTTTCGGTGGCTCAGTGGAGGCTCGATGTTCTACCATAGGTACTTCTCATGGACTAGTTCAAACATTTTCCTCATCTCCTCCTGTATTTAGAGACATCCAACAAAGCTTTGTTCAAAGGCCAAACGCAAAACTTCGTGCGAGAATGTCATTAATAATCAATGAAGGAGGATCGATTATGTCTTCCAAAAAGGTGTGATAATAGATAATTAGGCCATTGTGTATCTGAAGAGAAGTGGATTTCCAGGAATCATACAGATTGGTGAAGCTTCTCCATCGACAAAGTCATTTCTTAAGTCTGTGACAGAAGGAAATGTAAACATTGGTAAAGAACCTATTTTACAGAATGCCTCTTAAAAGAAAATGGTGTAGACCGTGATCTGGGTCATGTTGTGGCTGAAGAAAAAAATGGTTTCTCTTGAGAATGTTGATACAATAGATAATGTGATTCAAGATTTAAATAAATCTAACTTGTAGAAAGTTCGTGAATGTAACAATGGAGATTTGGGATTGTGCAAGGAGTCATTGAGTGAAGTTACATAAAGGATAAAACAAGATAGCCAACAGAAAGCTTGGATCAAGAAGGAACATATAAATGCAGTTCATTTAGAATTAGGAGATTTTTTTATCAGAAGATGGAGCTACAATTAAACTACATGAGGATAAGGTGATGGAAAATTCTAATAGACTTCAAAACTCAATTATGATCAAGGTTTTTGGAAGAAAAAATCCTTTTAATATGGTTAGTACTGAACTCAGAAGGCAATGGGCATCCTATGGGAAGTTCCA
>NW_021387701.1:0-246 GCF_001605985.2 Dendrobium catenatum | reverse complement strand
ATCATTCAAACTTGAAATCCATTCCAAATCCAAAAAAATCCAGACTCAAATTCTAAATCCTAAGGCCCTGTCCTAAAGACCTTTTTCATTGATTTTCAAATACTTTGAAACCCAGTAAAATGACCTCTGATTCAGAGTCTATCACTTGCAAAGTGATAAGACATGTCTCTAGAGGGTACCCTTCAAATTTGAGCCCATTCTGAGGTCTATAACCCCAGAATCTAAATCCAAATCCAAAGGCTGTAA
>NW_021387700.1:0-230 GCF_001605985.2 Dendrobium catenatum | reverse complement strand
CGAATATTTTTGGATTTTAATTTTTCTAATTTTTTTTAATTTTTTTTTTATTTATGGAGGCATCATATGAGAATTATTTTCAAAAAGTTAAACTTTTAGAGTTCCAAGAGATCAGGAAGTTTAACAAATCCAAATCAGAAGAAGGTAGAACATCTGATTCTGTTAACCCTAGATCGGACATCCTTTAGGGTATAAAATTCTTTTGGAAAATAAAAATCCAACTCAGAATA
>NW_021387699.1:0-207 GCF_001605985.2 Dendrobium catenatum | reverse complement strand
CGCTACAAATGCTGAGGGTGGGTTCTCTCAAGTTTGGGGATTTACACCTGGGCGACCGGCGAGGTGGCGGTGGCACGTGGATCGAGGCAAGGGAAGAGCAAGCATACTTCTCTACTTTCCTTAATTAGTATTAATTATAATTAAACATAATTAATTATAATAAATTATACTTAGCAATAATTAATTGTGATTAATAATAATTAATTA
>NW_021387698.1:0-462 GCF_001605985.2 Dendrobium catenatum | reverse complement strand
CATAACCCCCCATATTTATAGGTATGAAAGGGGAATAGAAAAGGACACAAACACTTAATTAACAATTAAAACTAAACATTAAAAAAGCATAGAAATCTCCCCCCAAAGTTCTCGGTTTACACCCAAACCAGGAACCAAGGAGTCAGCCACGGGAGACGAAGGGAACCGCACGGACCGAGAGCCACAGCCACGGGAACCGAAGGGTGGACACGAAACAAGGAGCCAGCCGTGAGATCCCAAGGGGTAAAGCACAAAATTCAACTTCCCATGGTGGAATTCAAGGAGCCACACATGGGAAGACTAAACAAACACCTTGGATTCCCAAAAGCCATATTTTGGAAATCCAAGAGACATTTTTTTTAAGACATTTAAAAATGCATTTAAATAAAAATAAATATGAACTAAAATTGTTAGCTCATAATGAGCTAACCCTTAGTTCAATAAATGAACTAAAGTTCAGCT
>NW_021387697.1:0-569 GCF_001605985.2 Dendrobium catenatum | reverse complement strand
CCAAGAGAGAGAGAACTTAAAAATCTAAACTAAAGACAAATCTACCTAAAAATCCTAACGGACATTCTTCAACCTATGCTAAGAAAGCTTTTATCTATATATACTACACATATCCACATCCATCCACGTATCCATCCATACCCAATGGGATGGGTGGGTATGGGTACGCCCATGACCTCGTGGGTGGGTATGGGTGGGTACTCAATATCAGAGGACAAACCAATTTACATTACTAATTACTATATGCATGCAGTATATTACAGTAATCCTTACTACGCAGTGCGCAACACTAAACCGCGTCGCGACCACGATAAAATTTGATATGTGGCTTGAAAGTTTGCAGTCAGAGAAAATGACAAAAAACCTCAAGGCCATTTATCCATGGAAGACTGCATCCAAGAAGCGTGGAAAGTGGGTGGGTATGACATCCCGAAAGTCACCATAGGTGGGCTTGGGTGGACAAAGTCCAACCTAGCCTACAAGTTTTTCTGAGCAAAGGAAAGGACATGGTTATTTTGTAATAATACATATTAAGTTATGAAGGGCACAAGTGGAAATGATGCTTTAAA
>NW_021387696.1:0-406 GCF_001605985.2 Dendrobium catenatum | reverse complement strand
CGTACCTCCGGCCATCCTCCAGTCACGGCCTCTGAAGGAAACCTGCTCTCCTTCGCCCCCTGAAGCTTCCAGATAGAGAAGCTCATCCATTGAGGCTTTCTCTGCTTTAATTCCTTCGTCCTGAGCTTCCTAGTTAGGTAGTCCGGTCAAGTGTGAAGGAAACCTTCACCCCAATGGATTTCCACCGTTGAATTGAAGGTTTCCACCCCCCCTGATCCTCCCTATGAAATTTCGTTGAAGTTCGTCGGCGGGATCACTCAGATCACGCCGGAGAAGGTTCACGGCTTCAGATAAAAGCGGAGGTTGAAGATGAAATCTCAGCCGTTGAATCCGATCAACGGCTCGGATTAGATCCCGCAGTTTCGGAGTGCGTTTGATCCCAACCGTCCGATCCGCCATCCGACGG
>NW_021387695.1:0-1008 GCF_001605985.2 Dendrobium catenatum | reverse complement strand
GTCAGCCCCGGTCAGGGCGGGCAGCAAGTCATTCCGGGTCATTTTCGGGTTTCCGGGTCAACCCAAATACGACCTGGTTTTTCAAATGGGTCGAAAACTCGAACCCGAACCAGACCCGGTACGGGTTCGGGTTGACCCAAACCCAAAATTTTTGGGTCGGGTCCGAGTCGGGTTTTTGTGTTGTGTCAAATATTGACAGCCCTACATGTACCCAAATTTGTTCTATGAATGGTATGCATGTAATATTAATATTTTAAGTATTATATATGTAAATAGTATGAAATAAAGTGGTATGTATGTAAATCCCCCAAATTAAAAACAAATTAAAAATATGTGCGAATGTTTTGTGATTTAGAAATTATTAAGTGCGGAGGACTCCAATGAATGAAAGTCGGCCACTTCTTCAATGCACAAACTGTATATAGCGGAAAATTATTAGGTCCTGACATTGAACATAGATATAGGTCTGGATATTCAATTAAAATTTGACACGTGGCCTGTGCTTTTGTTGTGCTTCTTGACTGCGTTTTAACTTTGCTTTGATTGCGCTTTTAATGCACTTTAGCTGCACTTGCGTGCGGTTTACCTATGCTTTTGATACGTTTAGCTTAAAATTCCGTCGACACATATAATTTATAAAGTAAAAAATAAATTTAATTGAGTATTCATATGTATACTCTATTTATTAATATTTATTGGAGTTCGAAGGATCTAGCCTCCAGGCCTATAGCAACGTGGCCCTTTAACGTTGTCCTTTTCTATTGGAGTCGGGATTCCACACTTCATAATATCTGTATGTGATGATGCTTTGTAGTAGCAATAATGTCAACATTATGTATTTAAAATAATGCTATGGACGAAAAAAATGATTGCATCATAAGTTGTCATTTACTCAAATAATAATAAAAAATTCAACATGGTTATATTTTTACTCTTCTTTGACATATAACTACAATTTTTTCCCGAATATTTAAAGCAATAAATAAAACAAAAAAATGCAGAAAATAT
>NW_021387694.1:0-704 GCF_001605985.2 Dendrobium catenatum | reverse complement strand
GCAATCCTAGTTAGGTAATATGCATAAGAAAAAAAAAGAATAACATACATATAAATCCATTTGATTACTACATGATTTATATAGTGTATCTTGATGATCGTGTAGGAGCAATTGACAAAGTTAATCACTACAACCTCAATGTCCTATAAATAGGTTCATAAAGTTAATGAATATAATATCTTTTATACGTAGAAAAATCTTCACTAGTATTGCAATCAATCTTGTAAGATTGCATATAAGTATAAAAAAATCATGTATCATATTATGATTGATATCTAAAAGAAAAAGTTGTCCCAAACAGGCCCTAAAAATATTCTCAAACAAATGAAACTTTTATTATCACAACAAAATTGAAAAAAAAAACAAATAAGACAACAAAAGAACATAAAATCCATCTGAATCTCTCCTTCGATCGACTCTAACTCGAAATATCGTAATTCGAAATGGATTCATGCCGGCATATAGCCCCACCAATTCTAAATCTAAAAACCTTACTCATTCACTTTTACTTTTTTTTTCATCTTAAATACTATAGATTTTCCACAAAGTTTCATATCAATTGCTTAAATTGCTTACAAAGTTACACCTAATGCTTATAAGCCAGAAAAAAAACGCTTTCAACCTCAAGGTATCTAGAAGGGTAATTATGTAATTTTAAAGATCTGGCAAATGCAGTTGCCGACGGCGTGCCCACCACTTCAACA
>NW_021387693.1:0-524 GCF_001605985.2 Dendrobium catenatum | reverse complement strand
TCGAGGACGCACCATTCGATCAAAGGACTTTGCCATTTTTCCTCGGTAGATTTTCAGGTTTTGTTGGGCTTGTAACCTGAGTTCATCAAGTGCGTTGAGCTCTTCCATTCTGAGACGGGCATTTTGCTTTTTGGGTGAGATCATTCTGAATTGCTACCCGGAGTGACGATAGTTCAATCTCCAATGGTAATACAGCTTTAACACCGAACACCAATGAATAAGGAGTGGCTTTGGTTGGCGTATTATAGGTTATACGATACGCCCACAGTGCCTCTGCCATCTTCGTATGCCACTCTCTTTTATTCTTGCTGAGAATCTTATTTAGTAATTTCTCTAGTGTTTTGTTGAATGCTTCTACCAATCCATTGCCCTTGGATTGTATATGGATGAATATCGCCAATCGATCTTGTGCCGATCAACGAATTTGTAAATTTTTATACTCTTGAATGCAGTACCATTGTCTGAGATTATGCGGCGTGGCACACCAAATCTGTAGACGACATTATGTGTAAAGAAGTTGATCA
>NW_021387692.1:0-203 GCF_001605985.2 Dendrobium catenatum | reverse complement strand
TTCCACTTCTACAAAACTAGTTGGCACATAATTGGTCCTATAGTCTGTAAAGCAGTTAAATCTTTTTTCACTAAATGCTATATGCCTCGTGGTGTTAAATCTACTGTGCTTGCCATAATACCTAAACACAATAATGCTGTCAGCATTTCCGACTATAGACCAATTTCTCTTTGTAATGTGATTTACAAAATAATTGCTAAAGT
>NW_021387691.1:0-356 GCF_001605985.2 Dendrobium catenatum | reverse complement strand
GTAATATATCAATATTTATAAAGAAGATGTTTTATTGCGCAGTTGTTAGGGCCAACTTTTAGGTTGTAGTTGCTTCGTTGTGGCATATTTTGATATTTTAGTTTCTTGCAAGAGGCGAATTCTTTTTTGAATTGAGATTGAGGTTTCGTTTGGGACGGCTTTCTTGCTGCTTCTTGAAGCTGTTTTTTAATTAAATAATTAAAAATTTTGTACTAGAAAGCTGCTTTAAGAAGTAAAATATATTTAGATTTGATACGTCATTAAAAACTACTTTGACTAGGTATGAATCTGGATGCATATTTGAATGAGAAGGGGAAGGGGTAAGGTGGATCTCTCTACTCCAGTATAAGCCATTT
>NW_021387690.1:0-700 GCF_001605985.2 Dendrobium catenatum | reverse complement strand
CCATCATTCAACAATAAATTATAATGGGTTTCAAATTACCCACCATAAACTCTTATGATGGGTTGTCTGGCCATTACAAATATATTAATCATTATCAAACCATTATGTTTATTCATTAAGCCTCAGATGCACTCCTATACCAAATTTTCCCTTTACCTTTAAAGGACAAGCTCGTAGATGGTTCTACTATCTTTCAGTTGGGACTATTCCCATGTTAGCTAAGCTCAACATACTTTTCATCAAAATGTTTATTACTAATCAAAGAATTATTAAGGACTCTTCCCACCTCAAGGATTCCCAGAATGAAAGAGAATCAATTAAGAAGTACTTCTAAAGATTCTCCTCATAAGTATGGAAAATCTTAAGGGTAGATCCAGAGTTCCTAAGAGGAGTTTTCTTCAAAGGCATGCATCTTAGCTCTTTTTACTCAGCACTAAAGTAAAACATATTATAGTATAAAAAGCATAAAAATATTACAAGGACAAATAGTTCATATTTTTAATAAAAAAATAAGAGAATAATAAGCTAACTCTTTAACCTTCACAATCATAATATGAGCACCAACCAGAGAAGAAGTATACACCACTCAATATATCCTAGGAGAATAACTTGATGGCCATCTGAGATACAGAAACTATTAAATTAAAAAACCTACAAAATTGAACTCAAGAAATAAAGAGCAATATTACCACATCCATAA
>NW_021387689.1:0-243 GCF_001605985.2 Dendrobium catenatum | reverse complement strand
TTAAATTATTTTATTAAATATATTTATGTTATTATAAGTATTTCTTAAATTTTTAGAAAGAGCACCTTGGTCGAGAGCCAACCCCATTGGAGTTGCATACAAGAACACATCAACACCAAGCTGATCAGAGGTGGGTTGATAAAAAGGCTAAGAAGGCTCATGTGAGTATTTTTGTTTGGAAATTTGGAATAAAAATTTGATTTTACAAAACTAATTTTAATATCAATATATTTTATGGATTGC
>NW_021387688.1:0-534 GCF_001605985.2 Dendrobium catenatum | reverse complement strand
CACACGAGCAGAATCCTTTCGGAGACCCACAGATTTTAAGGTGACATGATCAAACAATTATTCAATAAGAATATCTCTATATGACCAGAGTTCAAACTTCATACATATGGAACTACACACTTGTTTATATGTTTATTCAGTTAGAATAATCTCAATTATAAATTTTCTTGGTTGAAACCCTATGAGTATTTCAAAGGGATTTTTACATACTTAACACTCAAAACACTTCTATTTACACATCTCACACCAAAACTTCACTTTTACTATTATACCACCTAAAAGCCCTAACACTCACCAAATATAACACTCCGTTTGCTTATGTCAAGAACCAGCGCACGGGAAACCTGTCCAAGCAACTCTCTCGCATTTCTTCTCCCCTTCTCTCCTTCCCATCGAACCGACGTAGCTCCCCTTTTTGCGAAACAGAGCAGGTGAGCAGCTCCCCTTCTCTCTCTTTCATCAGACCAACACAGTTTTTGCGACACAAAGCAGAAGACGTTTTCTTGTGCTATAAATAGATTAAGTTTATGTTTG
>NW_021387687.1:0-504 GCF_001605985.2 Dendrobium catenatum | reverse complement strand
CCGATATGGACATCGTCCTGGCCGATCAGTACAAATATCAGAAGATCGGCCAGAGCATCGCCCTGAATTCAAACTGGACGATTTAAAATTAGCTTGATCGTCCAGGCCGATCTCACGATCGTCCCTACTGATCAGTTCAAATTAGAGGAAAATCATCCAGAGCATCGCCCTGAATTTGAGCTGGCCGATATTTATCGTCAAGAAGTAACTAAGGTTTTTAAAAAGATCGGCCTGGCCAATCCTGCGATCGTCCAAGATGATATGACCGTATCAATCATCCTTAATTACTCCCTTGATTTCCTGATCAATTAAGACTTAATTTGTGAATATCGTCAAGGCCGATCAATGATCGTTCTGGCCGATTATTAAAAAATACAGAATACCTTAATTGTCTATGGCGGCAACTTCTTTCTGTTTTAAGCTTATCGTCCAGGACTATCTGTTAATGATGGCTGCCTTAATTAAGAATACTTCTTTATATTTCTATTTTAAGCCCGATCATCC
>NW_021387686.1:0-258 GCF_001605985.2 Dendrobium catenatum | reverse complement strand
TTCCAACATTCAAAATGATATTTAATAAAAAAATATTTTCAATTAAAAAATAAGATTAAATTATTAATTCACAAAGAATTTTGATAAACTTATTTAATAAGTTTAATGAAATGATTATTTTTTTTTTAACACATAAGTGATTAAATAAATATCATTTATCACTTTAATATGTGATAAATAATTTTAAAATTAATAATATATTTTACATATTTATTTAATTAGTAAGATATTATATGTAATTAAAAATTACAATCAATT
>NW_021387685.1:0-239 GCF_001605985.2 Dendrobium catenatum | reverse complement strand
TTTATATATTGATTCATTAGATAAAAAGAAAAAAATTAATGTCAAATATTTTAATATAAAATTTGACACGTCATAAAAAACTATCTTGATATTCAAATTGGAAATTTTAAAAATAAAATTAAAAATTATTTGAATACTAATTTCAACAAACTCATAGTCAAAATGCTTGTCTCAAAGAGATGAGCCTAACAACACCAACACCAGTCCAACCTGAGCCCAAATGGGTCCAAATCTGGGGC
>NW_021387684.1:0-375 GCF_001605985.2 Dendrobium catenatum | reverse complement strand
ACAACCTCGGAAAGGTCTCACATCCTTGGTGGATTTTTCCGACCTCTTCCACGCAGGTTAACGTCGTCGAATAAAGGCTCTGACATACAACCTCGGATTGGTCTTACATCCTTGGTTAACGTCGCTAGAATGTCGTCAATGGACTTCCATCTGACTTCTCCATAATGTTAAAATTCTACCCAATTTTAAATTTCCTCCTATCGCTGAACTTTTACCTTGCAGGACCTGACACAGTACTTCTACCCGACGTCGGACTTCTGCTCGTCAGCGAACTTCTACCCGATGTCGTACTTTTGCTCATCGGCGGACTTCTCCCTATCGTCGGACTTCTGCTCGTTAGTGGACTTCTACCCGAAGTCGGACTTCTGCTCGTCA
>NW_021387683.1:0-372 GCF_001605985.2 Dendrobium catenatum | reverse complement strand
GAATCCTTTCACTATGGATGCCTGGGGCGTCACACCACCCCGGCACCATCGCCACCAAGCCGCCGCTATTGAACTTCTAAATGACCATTGTCGATGATTCTCCACCTAGTAGCCACTAACAAGCCCTCCTTCAACCACTGTCATATGCCGATTATGGTTCTTCCAACCATCGTTTCATGTCAACTACAGTCTCTCCAACCACCGTTGTTTGATTATTGTTCTTATGACTATCGTCGCCCGCCAACTACGATTCTTCCGACCACCATCACTCAACAACAATCCTTCTAACAACTGTTGTCCGCCAACTATGATCCTTCCAACCACTATCGTCTAACTACAGTCCTTCCAACCTTCGTCACTCGCCAACTACGG
>NW_021387682.1:0-498 GCF_001605985.2 Dendrobium catenatum | reverse complement strand
GATGCCAATTATAATTAGTTTTTAGTGAGAGCAGGATCCTCACAGTGTTCATTGTGGCCATAGGTTCAAAAGTTTCTTGGTAGTCAATCCCATACGTCCGAGTGTACCCTTTCGCCACCAGTCTTGCCTTATACCTTTTCAGTGTACCATCAACTTTGTATTTCATAGAGAAAATCTATTTGCATCTGAATGTTTTTTTCCCTACTGTAGGTCGGTGATATCCCATCTATTGTTCTATTTTAGGGTCTGCATTTCATCTTTTATGGCACTTTTCTAATTTTCATCTGACAAGGCTTCAGAAATATCATTAGAAATATGAATATCATTTAGTGTAACCAAGATATTTTTGTGTGAAGGTGAGAAGTTATGAAAGGATACAAAGTTGGTTATGGGGTACAAAGGGATGTTTTTTTGGTGAACTTGTATTTACCTCAATTTTAGGAGACGACTCAAATTATTGGATCTGTTATGGAGCATAATTTGGATTTGTATGCCTTG
>NW_021387681.1:0-286 GCF_001605985.2 Dendrobium catenatum | reverse complement strand
AGACATTTTTTTTGCAGCGCAGTTATAAACTGCAATCGACTTCCACTTCAATTTGACATATTTGAACGAAATTTCTTGCTTTTTACTGCGATATAATATCTTTTATGCCTAAACATGCATACTCATTTCAGGAAACTAATAAGAGGAAGAACAATTGGTTGCATCCTCCTTGGGCCATTGATGCCATGCTTTTCTTGGGGTTGAATGAATTTAAGACACTTCTAAGATAAATTTCTTGAAGGCATGCTTTGAATTATGATTGGTAGGCTTATTACTTTCAGTAGCA
>NW_021387680.1:0-274 GCF_001605985.2 Dendrobium catenatum | reverse complement strand
GAAAGCACCTTGATTTTGTCCCATAAGCATAATTATTACTGCGAGTGAAAGCAAGGTCGTCTCTACCATTAACATTTTTGCATACAACAGTCCCCACCATTTAGGTGAATATTACATGACATTTAATTGCTAGGATCTTTTGATGCAGCTGCTACCTACGTTTAGGTGTTTAGAGTTTGTTGTGTAAACTTATAAGTTATGTAGGTTCATATGAAAAATAGGAAGAAAATGATGCGGACATCCAACCGTCCATGGCTATCCAAGGAGCTGAAGA
>NW_021387679.1:0-1080 GCF_001605985.2 Dendrobium catenatum | reverse complement strand
CAAACATGTTATAATAAAGGGAGGGAAGATGTAACATAACATTAAAAAAATCAACCATACATTGCAACCAACGTATTAATTCTCCACAACAACGGACGTCAATTCCTAGCATTATATCTTCTCAATTATTTTATGTCTTTTTAATTCTCCTTCTCGGTTCATTCACAATTATAAGTATAATTGTTGGGACTTGGATGATAGTTTCTGATAATTATAAACACAACTTATGATATTCCCTTCTTTGCATACATAAATTTCTCTAAGAGTTTATTGTTTTCCAAACATTTGTCCTTTTTTTCTTAGCATATATAATTTCTTAGGTCATGTACGTTAGGTATATGTACTAGTTATAGATACGCAGTTCTTCTTGATATGTTGATTGAGAGCTTTAGCTACTAACAAAGAGGTTTTGGATTTAAAAGTTGTGTATGTGATGTGAGTGTGTGTTTTCCTTAATTGGCCTAAATGTCCAAAAAATGTTGAGTATAGGTCATAGGATCGAGCCACTTTAGATGTTGATTGATATATATTATTTTTAATATATTTATAATATATTTACCTCATCGTGGAATATTTCAGGTGTAATTTTTTCAACTCTAATATTCAAATTATTAACACTGGATGTCTAAGTTGAAAGAAATTAAGATTACGTTGTTTATATCGAACAATGCAATGAAATTTTAGCAACAAGTGAAGAATTAACAACAAGTGATAGCTGAAGTCAAAGAGCTGATCGAAGCCGGATTCATCCGAGAATAAAAATATCCTTCTTAGTTAGCCAGCGTGGTTCCTGTCAAAAAGAAGAACGGTGGCCAGCAAATACAATTTAGACTGAAAGTGGTAGTATCCTCCAATAAATGTAGATACCGGTATAGGGACAATGTCAAACCCTGGATTCTTCTTCTCTATAAGTATCATGTACTCTTATAGCCCGTTGTAATCAAGCAACTTATGGGACTAATGCCATCAATTACAAGCAGCTGACCCTCAGCGGGGACAAGCATCAATTTCCAAGCTTTTGAGTATAGAATACTAATTGTGTCTATATCCTTCTGTTAACTACCAGGTGGCTAGTAGGAG
>NW_021387678.1:0-266 GCF_001605985.2 Dendrobium catenatum | reverse complement strand
TTAGGCAGTTAATTAACACGCCAGGATTTGGAATTCAAAAGCTTGGCGAAAGCCAGGAGATTCGGTGGCAAGGGGGGGCTGCAAGGCAACGGTGGGCTGGGGGCTCACGGCTTGGCTGTTAGCCGTGAGGTTGGGAGGCGGTAGAGAGGAGGCTGCACGGGGAGAGCACCAGGTTGCAGGGACGAGTGCAAGGTTGTAGCCAAAGGTCTGGAGGGCCAATGAAGCTGGCGGCCAATGAAGCTGGCGGCCAATGGAGCCAGCTGCAG
>NW_021387677.1:0-214 GCF_001605985.2 Dendrobium catenatum | reverse complement strand
TTGTTTGATTGGTAAAATTCAGTTGTTTAATTATGATAGCTAGTTCTCTTATAGCATTTTGATCGGATGGAATATTTCCAAATTGACTCATTAAAATATCTGTTTTGGACGATTGTCCTTGAATCATTCGAATATTAGAAGTTATATTTGTTACGAACCAATATACAAATGGGATGGTAGCTTTTCCATTTTGATTTAAATGTTCAAGTTCATT
>NW_021387676.1:0-294 GCF_001605985.2 Dendrobium catenatum | reverse complement strand
GAGACTTTATTTTAATCATGCTTTGATAAAAAAAAAAAATCTTGCTTTCATTCTTCTTTTTTATCTTTTGTTCTGCTTTTTCCTTTTCTAATTTTCCTCCTTTTCTTGTTGTCAAATGTGGGAGCAGTGGGGAGTGGTTGAGTTGTTTTATCGTACTATTTTAATTCTATTTATGTTTTATTTAGTTTTTTTTCTTTGTATTTTATTTAGTTTTTTTTCTTCGTATTTTATTTAGTTTTGATTATTTGATTTTTTTCCATCATAAAAAAGTTGAAGATTATTATGAATCTGATT
>NW_021387675.1:0-304 GCF_001605985.2 Dendrobium catenatum | reverse complement strand
CTTAGGAGGCTTAATCCTTTGAGCAATTTCACATTCCCTCCAATCCTCTTTGAGTTAAGTTCACTCCACCAGCACCCAAGGCTGCCTCCTATGCCACCTCAGCCTTCATTAACCTGTTGACTGGTCAACACAGTCAAACCAAGAGCTTAAGCTTCTCCAAAATGTCCTAATCAGCCTTTAGCCACTTTCCCTTGATTTAGGCTGCATTAGGCTGACCCTTTAACGTCCTAAAGCTTTCTAATAGGCTCCTTAACCAAGCCCAGCCCTTGGTTTAGCCTTAAATGGCAGTGGTCCCCCCCACTTG
>NW_021387674.1:0-331 GCF_001605985.2 Dendrobium catenatum | reverse complement strand
GGAGACCTAAGATGCATAATTCACAACATACCTTACCTGCATTGCATTCTACGTTTCCTAATTGGGTTCCTAAATCTGACTGTTGTTAAGTTTTGCAGGAGTGCTCTCACCAAAGACCTCGTGGGGGCATAGGATAACTGGACATATGAAGGCTCGCAGCTCATTCATGCTCAAACCTGCTGCTTTAATAATTTCTTGAAATATGTTTTATTTCAATGTGTTTTATTTCCGCTTTGTTTGTTTTTTTTTTTATGTGTGTGTTTTGACTTCACTTTGTTTTTTGAAAAATTGGCCCTCCATATGTTGAATCTTTTCAAGATTTTAGATTTTG
>NW_021387673.1:0-378 GCF_001605985.2 Dendrobium catenatum | reverse complement strand
TTATTAATTTTAGGCTGACCCAAACCCGAACCTCTAGTATTAACACTCCAGTACCTAATTATAGAAAAGTTCTTCAAAAAGAAGCAAGCACAATTTATCATGATGAGTGTCATGTTGTTAGCCCTAAGAATAATGGCATTTGAGGGATTGATAAGCTTCAAATCATTGGAAAAGATGCCAACTACATGAATTGGCATAAATTCTATTTTACTCTCCCTTCATTATTTTGGAGCATAGTGGCGAAGTGCATATGGAGAAATGAACGCCATTACTTTGCTCCAAGCTTTTCATTTTTTACAATGGAATCCTAGTATGCAAGATCTTATAGCATTATTCTTGGCAATTTAGTTCCTCTTAAAGATCAGTAAGCAAACAAAA
>NW_021387672.1:0-236 GCF_001605985.2 Dendrobium catenatum | reverse complement strand
CGGAGGCCCACAGCCGGACCCGACTCAAAAAAAGGAGTAGGCGTTTCTAACGTTAAATTTCTAGAAATGAAAAGCCCTAACATGAAAACCATTAAATTTCTAGAAATTTATGGATGGGAGGAACATATATTGGAAGGTAGAGGCTTCAATATTATCCTTATATTTTTTATATATATTTTTGGAGTAGTTTAGGAGGCAACTAATTAGGATTGCTAACATGAGTATGAACGAGAAGT
>NW_021387671.1:0-211 GCF_001605985.2 Dendrobium catenatum | reverse complement strand
CGGAGGAAGAAGGACATGGCCAATTGCCTCATACTTCTCGCCCGCGGCCCTCCGCCGTAGAAGATAAAAAGCAAGGCAGCCACGACAAATGGCAAAGCCAAAGTAATTATTTTTGTTTGCAAGACGTGCAATAAATGCTTCCCAACCTTCCAAGCGCTCGGCGGCCATAGGACAAGCCATAAGAAGCATCCTATCACGCCTGTTCAAGAAA
>NW_021387670.1:0-483 GCF_001605985.2 Dendrobium catenatum | reverse complement strand
GCAATTTTAGTAGTAATAGACCTAGTGAGGGGATTGTAACTTTGAGCGATCAAGTCATTAATAAGAGTACATGTTTTAGATATTTTGGATATATTGTTCAGAGTGATGGTGAAATAGATAGGGATATTATCTGCAGAATTCTAGTTGGATGGTTGAAGTGGATGAATGCATCGGGCTTGTTGTGTGATAGAAAAGACCCCTCAAACTTAAGGGAAAATTCTATAAGATGGTGGTGAGGCCTATAATGCTTTATGGTGCTGAATTTTAGCCATTAAAAGAGAAGCATAATACTAAGTTAAGCCTGGCATAGATAAAAAAAAAGTTTGGCATAGATGAGGATGCTCAGGTGGATGAGTGGCTTTACCCTTAGAGATAGGATAGAAAATGAGCATATACGTGAAAAGGTTGGAGTAGCTCGAGTAGAAGATAAGATTAGAGAGAGTCGACTTAGATGGTTTGGTCACATAAAACGGCGGCCTTTCG
>NW_021387669.1:0-321 GCF_001605985.2 Dendrobium catenatum | reverse complement strand
GTCGGGCCGGCGGACCACCTATGTACGCCTTTGTTGAGCGTGGTAGGAGGGAACCCGGTGCGACACCTACGACGAGGTAAGCGAGCGACCCCTCGCCCTCCTTGCCTTGGTCCACGAGCCTCCACTACCGTCAAGCCCGCGAAGGTACGGATCTTCTAAACTCAGATTCTCGCCCTCAAAGTTTGCGGCGGACCGGAAAACCGTCTATACACTCCTTTATTGTGCATGGTGGGATGGGACCCCGACCCAACGCCTACGACGAGGCGAGCAATCACCTAAACTCTACTTCAGCATTCGTGGTGTACCGAAAAACCGTCTATA
>NW_021387668.1:0-330 GCF_001605985.2 Dendrobium catenatum | reverse complement strand
CTTTCAATCTTTCTTTTATCAAACTGATCTTCTTAACCGTATCTTCCAAGAAAGTGGCACCCAGCTCTTGTCTATCTCCGACCTCAGTCACAGTCAAAGGAGTACGGCACTTCCTGCCATACAGAGCCTCGTACGGTGCCATACCAATACTGGACTGAAAACTGTTGTTATAAGCAAACTCAATCAGCGGAATATGATCCTCCCAGCTTCCGCCAAAGTCCAAAACACAAAGCCTCAACAGATCTTCCAGCACCTGAATGGTCCTCTCAGACTGTCCATCGGTCTGAGGATGAAAGGCTGTACTGAAATGCAGTTTCGTACCCAAGCCTT
>NW_021387667.1:0-200 GCF_001605985.2 Dendrobium catenatum | reverse complement strand
TAATCAATGAAAAGCAGTTCCAAAACACTCATTATTTTGCATCATCAAAATCTCAAACTCGGGGTCATGGGTTGCAACATTGAAGACCCATTTTGTTCCAACAACACTGTGTTCTTTAGGTCTCTTGACTAACTCCCAAACATCATTTCTAGTGAATTGGTTCTGCTCTTCTTGCATTGCTAGAATCCAAAATTCATCTC
>NW_021387666.1:0-294 GCF_001605985.2 Dendrobium catenatum | reverse complement strand
TTAAAAGAGAAGCATAATACTAAGTTAAGTGTTACTGAGATGAGGGTGCTCAGGTGGATGAGTGGCTTTACCCCTAGAGATAGGATATGAAATGAGCATATACGTAAAAATGTTAGAGTGCCTCCAGTGGATGATGAGATTAGAGAGTGTTGCCTTTTGGTCACATAAAACGACAGCCTTTAGATTTCCTAGTTAGGAAAGTAGACATATTAGATTTAACTTATGTTAAGAAAGGTAGAGATATGCCTAATCATCCTTATCTCTACAACACTTAACTTAGTATTCAACACCATA
>NW_021387665.1:0-274 GCF_001605985.2 Dendrobium catenatum | reverse complement strand
TATTAAAGTTAAACCTAAAATTAAACACTCTTAGGCTATTAGGGGTCAAAGAATATGTTAATTGTATGTACTTATAATTAAAATGAACATTCTAATGACTAAATCAAAAGAGTGCACGATCATGTCTATGAAAACTATGAAAGGATGATGAGTCAGATTGTATGTTGAACACTCCAAAATTATGTCATAAAGTAATAAGGGTGCCCTCCAAAAATCTATAAATAATTTATCTATATATTCGAAGGGAAAGTTTCACAATTAAAAAAAAAAAAGA
>NW_021387664.1:0-348 GCF_001605985.2 Dendrobium catenatum | reverse complement strand
CAAAGACCTGGGTGCATTTGGGATTTAATTCAAAGTGTAAAGGCTTAAGGGTTGATTTGGTCAAAATAGGTTGACTGAGTCAACCAGGTTGACCCAAGGTATGGGTCCAGGCTGGGAAGGTTTGATACAATATTTGAAGTCTGGTAGAGGTGGTTCCAGGGTTTAAATGGGTCATTTGGGTCAAAACACCTGTTTGGACCCTTAAAGGGCCTTTTAGGTCAACTCAGTTGACTTGGTCAACCAGGTTGTCCCAGGGCCTGAGAATGGGTCCGACAGGTTTGGTTTGATATTTGAAACTTGCTGGAGTCAGTTTTGGAGCTCATTTGATCCAAAATGACTATTCATACC
>NW_021387663.1:0-1217 GCF_001605985.2 Dendrobium catenatum | reverse complement strand
TTATTGTCATATCTTGAAGAAAAGAGTAGCGATTTTGTATGTGAAATAATTTGAAGTGTTAGAATAATTTTTCATCAATGATTTTCTTGCTTAAAAGCATCTTTATATTTGATAAAGATTATTTTCTGAATCAATAATAAATGCAAAAATCTGTCATAAGGATATGATATTTTAGTTTTGTGGATCTATGCTATAAATAAAAGAATTCAACATATTTTTATTTGATAGAAATTTGCATCAATTTATATGAATTATCATGGGTTTTCCTTTGCTTGATCGATTTCGATATTGGTGGGTTTTTCTTATGTATATTGAGTTTTATCATTCCTTGACATATGATTTTGTTTATTCTAAGTTTGGAGAACATTTTTTTTTAACAATCGAAGGGGTATATATCTTCAAATTTTTTATCCTTGCCATTTATTGTAGCTACTTTGGATTAGGATTGGTGTTTGATTTTTAATGTCTTTATTCATCGTATTATATTTGAGAAATTAGTTTTCTGAAATTTTGAAGATTGTTCCTATGCTACAAGATATTATTCTTTGCAAATCCTTGTATAAGCATTTCTTTTATTTAATGAATGAGCTTGTGGTTGTAAGTTGAGTTTGGTATGGAAGTATTTCAATGTTATAAGGTGTATGTTAGAGAACCAAGATTGGGAAAAGTTATTTGTATTAAGAAATAAAAGATATGGTTTAAAAGATAAAGAATTTTTTTCGATGATTGTGTATTTCAAAAGGTGGTTTGTTTATGTTTTGAAAAGGAAATCGAAAATATGGGCATTGAAAAGTGAAAATATAAGCTTTGAAAATAGAAAATTTATTAAAAAAAAAAGTATTTGTGTGGGAAAATGAAATATTTTGAAAGTAATTTGTGACTAAAGAGAATTGTGTCTTTGAAAGGTGAAAATGGTTATTTTCGTAAGGTGAGATATATATAAATGTGAAAAGTAAATGTTTGGGTGTGGAAGGAGAAGTAATTTATATATATTTTAAAAAAGGGTGATGTGGTGAATTTGTGAGTATTTTTAGAAATAATGATGTGGCTAACTTGTATGTAAAAAAAAACAATTTTGTCTAGGGAAAGATAAAAAGTGAAATGTAAGTTGTGGAAGAGTAAAATGTTTTCAAAAGTAAAATGTGCAGGTTTTAGAAAAAGTAAGAAGTGTATATCTTGGAAGTGGAGAGTATGTTTAGAATGGTGATTTGTGGTAG
>NW_021387662.1:0-240 GCF_001605985.2 Dendrobium catenatum | reverse complement strand
GCTGGAGGCCCTCTGCTATCCGATAAAATCTTTCTGGCTGTGGACAAAACCCCAGCTCCAAAGAAAGCTCGTGTAGATCACTCCATCACTTTTGATGATTCTGACTTGGAGGGAGTAAAAACCCCTCACCAGGATCCACTTGTTATAAACGCAGGCATAGGTGACCCGTGCTACAACGTTAAGAGGATTCTTGTAGACAACGACAGCTCTGTGGATGTCTTATTCTACTCTACCTTCCTC
>NW_021387661.1:0-1228 GCF_001605985.2 Dendrobium catenatum | reverse complement strand
GCCCATTTAATTGTGTGATTCATAAATTTCATTCCCCTATAATTACAACAAATTTTTAACTTATTTTTTTTCTTTGTTTTTTCTTTTTTCTGTCCGTTACATTGATTATCAAATTCTGCTTCTCCAGTCAAGTAGATGCAATTTCTTTTATAACTTAATTCACATTCAGTTTTGGATTTTTGATTTCTTTCATTGTTGTGTCTGTCTGACTAAGCTGGGTTTTTTACTAAGAAAATTTTTCTGTACCAAAGAAATTTCAAGATAATTTACTATAAATGAGCTCTATTGCAATATTTCCTTTTTCCAGTTCCTCCCAAAAGCAAGATTATATGATGGCATTGTGTACGTGTTTGCTTTCTCCTTAGGTTGGTCCTCTCCGATGCTGGCCTGGTGGATTGTGCCTCTCAAGGTCGATTGGCGATATGGATGTTGGGGAATTTATAGTCCCGATTCCTCATGTTAAGCAAGTTAAAGTTAGTTATCTTCTGGTCCATGCTTCACAGCATTCTATGGCTTTATTTAACATGGCATGTTGGTTGCTGAGCAGCTTCCAGAATCCGGAGCTCGACTAATTATAGCTTCAGATGGCATATGGGATGCACTTTCATCTGAGATGGCTGCCAAGTGTTGTCGAGGATTGTCTACTGAGCTTGCTGCCAAATTGGTTGTTAAGGTGACGCTAATCATAAATGGTCTTCATCCTCTTGTTTCTTGTTGCTTTGTTATTGTTCTTATTGTAGTTTATTGTAGTTGTGTGTTGTTCAATCATTATTCACTTGATTCATTTAGGAAGCCTTGAGAACAAGTGGCCTTAAGGATGATACAACTTGTTTGGTTGTTGATATCATTCCATTGGATCATTCCAATTTACCAGCATCTCCTAGGAAGTACCGGAATAAGTTTAAATCTCTACTTTTTGGGATGCCTCAAAATTCTTTCAGCAAGCTCACAAATAAATCTTCTTCTGTTGGGGCTATTGAAGAACTATTTGAAGAAGGCTCTGCAGTGCTTGAAGAAAGGTAGGCTTATTGTACATTTAGTGTATTTCTTACTTCATAAATCTTGCACTTAATTACTTTCTTGGCTTCATCACTATAATTCTTGGAAAACTATCATTCAAAAACTTCCATTTATTCAGTTGTCTTGTTTTGTTTTATTTTATTTTGTTTTATTTTTTGTAATTAGCCGACCCTACATAGTGGGACAAAGGCTTGATGTTATTATTGTT
>NW_021387660.1:0-296 GCF_001605985.2 Dendrobium catenatum | reverse complement strand
ATCATTCACAAATGGATAGTCAAATGGAAGTCACTAACTGTGAAATTGAACATTACACTACAGGAAAAATGGCCTATACCGGCGGTTTTAACTGGCGGTTTATAGGCCATCGGTATTACCGACGGCTCCGCCGGCGGTTACGCCGTCGAACTCTAATGACGGCCAAATCGACGGCTTAGCTACGATACACTGTCGGTATTACCAACGGTCTCTAAACTGCCGGTACACCGCCGGATATCAACATTAACTGGCGGTTATCCGGCGGTCTAAACCGCCGGTGATAAGTGATTTTGTCC
>NW_021387659.1:0-429 GCF_001605985.2 Dendrobium catenatum | reverse complement strand
GGCTTATGGAAAAGGAAAAGAATTATTTATGAAAATGAATGTTAATTATGTTATATGAAATAGAAATAATAAAGATGAAAATGAGAAAAGAAAAGAAAAAGAGAATAAAGGATAAGGGTATTGAAAATAACAGGAGTCACCCCCTTATAGTACTCGTGCACGAAAAAGGAAAAGGAAATTTCTATGGAAATGGGAAAAGGAAATCATATGGAAAAGGTAGTACCTTTGGGTACTTTGAGACGGTGCTCCTATGCAAATCATATGGGAAAAGGAAATACAAATAAAATAATAAAGATAACAATTACTTCAAAATTTATATAAATGAAAAATATCAAGAGAAAAATAAGTTAAGGAAATGGAAGAAGTACGGTTAAGAAATGATATAAAATATTGTAATTAATTAATTTTAATGATTAATTTATATAATTT
>NW_021387658.1:0-213 GCF_001605985.2 Dendrobium catenatum | reverse complement strand
GAAGAATGCAAGTTGTTAATTGACTCTTATAGGAGAATATGGAAAGAAACAGGTTGTACGTTGATGGCTGATGGTTGGACAGATACAAGAAGTCGAACATTAATAAATTTTCTTGTTTATTGTCCTCGTGGAGTTTCATTTTTGAAATCAGCAGATGCTTCAGATGTTGTTAAAGGTGCAACAACATTATGTGCACTATTCACTGATATTGTT
>NW_021387657.1:0-245 GCF_001605985.2 Dendrobium catenatum | reverse complement strand
ATAAATGTGCACATTATGCGTAATTAGAGGTGTGGATATTAATTTGATTAAAATTAATTGAAGGACGCTTATATAATATCATTTTGTTCCTTTTAAGAACGCCTGCACATAAAATTCTGAAGTAAATCTTGATTTGGCTTGGACTAATGGCTTAAGAATCAGTAATTGCATTATTGGATAAGTGTACGTTGGAGAGCAATGATATGTGTAAATTGAGAAAATAATAAAAATAATTTGTAAGAAGG
>NW_021387656.1:0-295 GCF_001605985.2 Dendrobium catenatum | reverse complement strand
TGAGGATAGTCATTGCTAAGCTTCTTTTGAATGTCCGCCCAACAATGGAGAAGTAGTGCCACTACATAGGAATGAAAAAATGTATCAACGAGTCTAAGGAAATTCCTCCATCCTTTAAGCATATATTCTCATACAAAAAATACAATTAACTTTCACTTTAATAAAATTTAAAAGTATATACCCACCCTTTGCTCTAGTCCAACAACAACAACAACATCAAGCCTTTATCCCACTATGTGGGATCGGCTACATAAATCGTTTTTCTCCATTGTATCCTATTAAAAGTCAAATTCTC
>NW_021387655.1:0-538 GCF_001605985.2 Dendrobium catenatum | reverse complement strand
ACCACTCCGTCTCCCCCAAGCCTCACTCCGTCAGCAACAAGCCCTCACTCCCGCTAAAATCTGCTCCTCTGGTGAGGTTTTGACGATGAACTCATCGCCAATGCCCAATTCCCATTTATGGATGAAGAGAGATATAGCAGGATCCGGTGAAAAAGCTCTTCATCTCGTTCGTATCGTTTCAAAGCTTCCCAATGAAACGGAAGTCATTCATGGAGCATTGGACAAATGGACTGCTTGGGAGACAAAATTTTCGGTTGTTGCAGCGGCGAAGGCTCTGGAAATTCTTTGAAGGGAAACCAATGGTTAAGAATCATTCAGGTGAGCAAGTGGTTGCTAAGCAAAGGCCAAGTTCTCACTATGGGAACATACGATAGTTTGCTACTAGCTTTTGAAAGAGATGAAAGGTTGAAGGAGGCAGAGGAATTGTTTAGGATGATTCTGCAGAGGCACACGAGATCGGTCTCGAAGTGGCTGTTGCAGACGGAGTGAGGCTTGAGGGAGACGGAGTGGTAATTATGATGTTATTTTTGTATTTGAG
>NW_021387654.1:0-254 GCF_001605985.2 Dendrobium catenatum | reverse complement strand
TAAAGCTACATTTCTCAATAATTTACATTAAAAAATTTTTTTGAGGTCCATTTTGAATAACATGATAATTTTAAATTTAAAAGAGATGTAGATAATTTGCTTGACATTACTCAATTGTAATTATGATTAATTAGAAGTCTTATTTTTTATTCATTTATACTCACTTTTTTTATTTACTAAATGTACCGAGCTTAACTTCTTACCAATGTAAATAAAAAAATAAATAAAGCATTATCAAAAGTTTCATAATTGAA
>NW_021387653.1:0-291 GCF_001605985.2 Dendrobium catenatum | reverse complement strand
GGACCGTGCGATCGGGCGGAGGATCTCACCATCGAAGAGAAAGCTCTAGCTGCAGATACTCTGGCGGCGGATCGCGCCATCAGAGAGGGTGTTCGAGCGTAGGGTAGTCGTCAACCACAATCGGTTGATATCGGAACCCTTTAGGATCGCGTGAAGTGGAGGAGCGGAGCGAAGGCGAAGACGAATACCTCGGTGTGGTTGCCGATGACATTTGCATTCTCCTTATTACCCGAAGGTTTTTGTCTATTCGATCATGATAGAAGGTTATATGGCTTCCATTATCATCGATTG
>NW_021387652.1:0-234 GCF_001605985.2 Dendrobium catenatum | reverse complement strand
TGGCCTGGGACGACGGAACCATGGGATCTTGATCGGGTCCATTATCTATTCCCCCACCATCCGCTTTAAGTGCAAGATGGTGCAATTTTTGTTTTAAATATCAATTCTCTAAACCTCTAAACTCTTCAAATTTCCAAATTCCAACCATTTTCACATCCATGCCCATTGCTGCTACTATATGCCAGATATACGCGTATCTCTACGTATCTGATTGACGACTAGCCTTAATCGAAA
>NW_021387651.1:0-242 GCF_001605985.2 Dendrobium catenatum | reverse complement strand
ATGATATTATGAAGAATTATAGATAATCTAGACATAATTAATTTGACAATGAGCTTATTGAAAAAGGAGCAAAAACTAATCAGGCAAAAATTTCTCCAAAAGTTAGTAACATGACTTTTAGGGTTCAAAATAATAGTAGTCGAGGTAAAAAAATATAGGGTAAAGATTACCTTTAAGGAAATCAACCAAAGCATTAAATAATTCCTCTTTGATTATGTGCCATGTTTTTTTAAGAATTTAGT
>NW_021387650.1:0-205 GCF_001605985.2 Dendrobium catenatum | reverse complement strand
TCTGAATTCCTCAAACGATTCACTCTTATGAAAATGAAATCTAACCCAAGTGAATCTTAAAAAATCATCTACTATAATAAATCCATATACCTTTCCTCCTAGACTTACAGTTCCTACTGGTCCAAAAAGATCCATGTGAAAAATTTCCAATGGTTTACTAGTTCTAAAATCCTTATTAGACTTAAAAGAGGACTTCACTTGTTTT
>NW_021387649.1:0-357 GCF_001605985.2 Dendrobium catenatum | reverse complement strand
TTGTAGATGTGAGGTTTTCTATCATCATTAATGGAAGAAACTCCAATTGGATTTGTCCTAAAAGTGGTTTCCGTCAAGGATGCCCATTTTCTCCTTATCTCTTCATTTTGTGTTCTTAAATCTTATCCAATTCTTAGGTGCAAAGGGGGAAGAATCTTGGCATTCGGATTTCACCTATAGGTCCAAGGATCACACATCTTCTCTATACAGATGATGTGTTGATTTTGTCTCATGTTTCTATTACTTTAGCAAAAGCATTGAAGAATATAGTGAAGGATTTTTGTAAGTGGACAGGACAAAGAGTCAATGTCAGCAAATCTCATATTTTATTTGGTAAGGTGGTAAATTACCCTATGA
>NW_021387648.1:0-255 GCF_001605985.2 Dendrobium catenatum | reverse complement strand
CCACCTTGCTATGGGAGCAAAAGGAGAGACGCTATAGTTTTAGTTCAATACTTAGAGGGGAGGCTACAGGGAGTGAACGTAGGTCAAGTTGACCCAACAAATATAAAAATATGGTGTGTTCTTTCTATTTTTTATTCTTGCACTTTAATTTTCTATGGTTTGATTGTATGGTTAAAATATCTAATTTGTTTTGTTAATTGCTTCCATATCAAGGGCTTGTCTTATTTTTTTTTTAAATATTGAGAAATGTTTCAA
>NW_021387647.1:0-314 GCF_001605985.2 Dendrobium catenatum | reverse complement strand
TTTAAAAATCCCACAAATTTTGTAAATTTTATGTTAAATTTTCTAAAATCATACCCACCCTAAAGACTAATTTTGGTTATCTACTTCATTTACACAATTAATTAAAAGGACAATTGGGCCCCCTTTTCTTCTTATTTTTTATTTTTATTTTAGTTTATTCTATTTATATTTTGATTGACGTTGTGAAAATCAAATCAAAAAGAGAGGTTCAAGGATTGGATGGTTGAGATCAAATCAGATAATGTAATAAATGTTAAATTTAAATAAATAATTATATATATATATATATCATCATCATCAAAAAATTATCTTGA
>NW_021387646.1:0-208 GCF_001605985.2 Dendrobium catenatum | reverse complement strand
GAGCGTAGAAACCACTCTTTTTTTGAGGAGAGAAGGAGATGAATTACTCATTATCCAGATCTATTTGATGATATACTTTTTGGATCTTCTAATAAAAAATTATGTGATGATTTTTCTAAAATAATGAATAAGAAATTTGAGATGAGTACGATGACAGAATTATCCTACTTATGGAATTTAGCATAAGGAAAATAGATGATGAAACTTT
>NW_021387645.1:0-230 GCF_001605985.2 Dendrobium catenatum | reverse complement strand
AGAGGGAGCCGTAGGTGGTCTCCGTGGTCCAGAACTAATACCACTACCTCTACCAGAAAATCCCTCAGGACGAGGAGGAACAGTCCTCGGTCTTCCTGCTGAACTGACAGGTCTGACAAATCCCTCAGATCGGAACTCAATACGCCGATCAAATCCAGCCTGTGGACTCTCTGCAATCCTATGTCCCGGCTGAGCACATCTGAAACAAAGACCAGCCATCCTGTAGCACT
>NW_021387644.1:0-207 GCF_001605985.2 Dendrobium catenatum | reverse complement strand
AAAAAAAAAGTTATCACATTTTTCTATTACAAAACCTTTCTTTTGTACTAATGCACTCTTCGTCACATGGGAAGAATAGACCTATGGAGATCGAGCGTGCAGCTTATTGGTTGAGCAAATTTTTTCTTTCCAGGCAGCTGGTATTCGAATCCCCTAATTGTTTAAAAAAAAATTATTTTTATTTTCATAATTATTGATAGAAATGAA
>NW_021387643.1:0-347 GCF_001605985.2 Dendrobium catenatum | reverse complement strand
CAAAAAAAAAAAGAAAATAATTAATTTAATATTTTTATCTATCATCATATATGATTGCCATCTTTGACATTCATTACCTATGAGGAAAGGCACATCATTTTTTGTAATAATATATTTATTCATTTAAATATAACAAATAATAAATGGATGTTATACAAAGCCATACGTATGCTCCATTTGAAAATTTTATTTTGGTTTCATTTGAGAAATATTTCTTACTATTTTCTAAAGTTTTTTTTTTACAAAATCTTTTTGAACTCGAAATTTTTACATTAAAAAGCTGTTTTAAAAAGCAATAAGAAAGTTGTCCTGAGGAAAACTTTAGTGGTGTGAAGTGTAGCTTTTTA
>NW_021387642.1:0-1188 GCF_001605985.2 Dendrobium catenatum | reverse complement strand
GAAAGATCCAAGCATTGGAAAATTTTTACAAATAAATAAAACCATTGTACAATATACAATGTAATGAAAATTTATAATTGGTAGAGGACTTATTCAAAATAAATGCGAATAAGAATTTATTTTCATTTATGATAGTATAACTATGTACACAAATAAAAGAAGAAAGATTGTTTAGTAGTTATCATATTTTTCAATTCATTATTAATTTATTGTATCAACTAAACATATAAATAGGATCCATTTGTCAATTCATGTAATAAAATAAGCTCATCCTCTCAGAATTATTGCATCTTTTTTAATAACTAAGCATTTGAACATATTCATATGCAACAACATAAAACAAACGTCTAAATATCTCAACTAATGAGTTGATTCCATTATCAACTATTACCTGAAGACAAAGGGTATTAGATTAAAAGATAGCTACAATAAAAACGATAATGCAAGCATCCAAAATTCATCAGAAACACAAATAGTACAACCTCATAAATCAATTGCAACAAAATCATAAACTAAATGCCTAATATGGAATTTTTTGAAAAGTTAATTTTGTAAGGATGCCTAAAAACTGTCACATGAAGGTAAAGATGAATGAAAATAATTCATGTTGCATAGTTGTTTTCATATTGAGGAAATATTAAAAACAAATTTAATAACAAAGACATTCCCATACAACAAACTAAGGTTGAGCTAATATAAATAAATAGATAATAAAGATAACAAATATATCCAAAATTTCCTTTATAATAAAAAATCAAATATCAAAGTGAATAACGTAATTTATGATCTTCATTAACATAAATAAATATGCTATATAAACAATATTAAAAAATATATAATTAAAACAGCTTGTGTATTACAACAATGATAAACCTATTAACCAGTCATGAAATATATGAGTTGTTAAGAGAATATTAAAGGAAAATTATAGTATTTGCATTGAAAACATTCATATTTAAATGGAACCATTATAATAAAAAAAAATCATACATTGTCATCATTTAAAGGCATCTTTTTATTTGTATGGTATAATTCCAAAGCACCACTCAAATCAGAATACTTTATATTTTGTAAATCTGAATCAAGCTTGAAGTTATGCGATCGCCTTATCCATCTTTCTAAAATTAAGAAAAATCCTATTGAGGTGAAGAAAAAAAATATTAAATTAAGAATTCAAGATATGTATAA
>NW_021387641.1:0-381 GCF_001605985.2 Dendrobium catenatum | reverse complement strand
TTATTGTTTGTGTTCATGTTTGGTTCATTTAATTTAAGGGTGTTCATGTTTGATTCATGTTCGGTTCATGTTCGATTCATTTAATGCTTATCAAACTTTAAACAAATAATCCTTAACGAGCTATGTTCGTGAACATATTTAACAAACAATCTATTGAACAAAAAGACATCAAATTTGTTCATCAACATGTTAAACAAACAATATAACAAACATGAACAAATGTAAAATGTCTTTTGTTCAGAAAATTAAATTTATAATAAAAGTAGTAGTCTATTTCAAATTGATGTTGAGCAATTTAAAAAAAAATAGTTGTCTATTTAAAATGAAAATATGATTAATCTATTTGAATATATTCTTAAATGAAGCTTACATGTTGCATTT
>NW_021387640.1:0-239 GCF_001605985.2 Dendrobium catenatum | reverse complement strand
ACGCCTCGGTTCACTTGTTTGCTGGAATTAAAGGAGGCTCTGCATAGAGGTCTTGCTAACAACGCCAACTGGACGAAGATCTACTGCTCGGCGGTCTTCTACAGCTGGGGAAATAGGAACGCTTCGTATCATGGCAAGAAGGTGAACTCCATTACTGGGCTGGCTGCTATGGTTCTCGGTTCCACTAGCCATGGTGTTTTTTCGACTAATTTGGAGCAACGGTTCACCCTCCAATCCTT
>NW_021387639.1:0-415 GCF_001605985.2 Dendrobium catenatum | reverse complement strand
ATTTAAGAAGTAAGCCCGGGATCGCCGGGAGTTCGCACGCATATTCGTTGCATTTTTCTTTTCTTTGCTATGCACCTCTCCGCCTACGGGTTTTGGCAGACCACCTGGCCTATGAGGGTGCAGATCTGTCCAAGGGGATCTGTGCATCTCTAGGATAAAATCTATTTTTAAGCCTTTTTTAAAATTGCTTCATATTTGATTTAAGCATCTAATTGTGTCGATTTGCATTCATTGCATTAGATATCAACTTAAAAATCTCTAAAACTTTAATTGTATTTTTAGCTTAAGTTTTAAACACCCAACATAAGTTAAGGGGTCAATTAAGGATCTGCTCTAGATGTCGACCTCATTCTTTTAAACTTTTCTAAATAATGTCCCTACCACTCAACATTAAAAGACCGGATACATTTTTTTT
>NW_021387638.1:0-264 GCF_001605985.2 Dendrobium catenatum | reverse complement strand
CCGACGTCCTGCTTAAGGCCCGACGTTCAGACCCTACATCCTGCTGAAGACCCGACGCCCTGCTTAAGGCCCGACGTTCAGTCCCTACGTCCTGCTGAAGACCCGACGTCCTTCTTAAGGCCCAACGTTCAGTCCCTACGTCCTGCTGAAGACCCGACGTCCTGATTAATGCCCGACGTTCAATCCCTACGTCCTGCTGAAGACCCGACGTCCTGCTTAAAGCCCGACGTTCAGACCCTACGTCCTGCTGAAGATCTGACGTCC
>NW_021387637.1:0-429 GCF_001605985.2 Dendrobium catenatum | reverse complement strand
CACCCTCCACATCAGCAGACTGGCAATTAACAAAATTTTCACATTTTAAAGCATCTCGCGCGATTACAACATTACATAAATTCGCAGAATTATCAAAAACAGGAGCAGTAATCGGGTCTCCATTAGAAACAGTGACAGGAGGAATATCCACGGGGGCAGAGAAAACAACCGGGGTAGATTTGGACGAAATTTTTGGACATTCTAGTTTTTTATGACCTAAAGCTTTGCAGAAAGAACAAAAATTAGGCATGCCCTCAAAAATGACTTTCTGGGCATACCCAAACTTCTCTGGACCCAACCAAACAGTATCAGAAAAGGATTTGGATACATCTATTTCAACAAGCACACGCGCAACTGATGGACGGGAACCAGTAGCCGCAGCAGAATCAGTATGAATCGGCCTTCCAAAGACTGAGCCCAACCCAAAAA
>NW_021387636.1:0-319 GCF_001605985.2 Dendrobium catenatum | reverse complement strand
TTTCCTTACTATTTTTCTTTTTGCGTGCATTTTTATTCCATAATATTTTCTTGGAAAAAAATTGTGAAAGAAAAAGATTTTATTGTTGGGTGTTGCCTTAGAAGTTGTTTTAATTTATCATGTTAAAAATTTAAAAACACTAAAAATTATTAGAACTCATGTTTAGGTTTTATTTATTTCTATAAAACTTTCACAATTCCCACTTGTCAATCTAGTATTTTCATCTTTGAGTTAGCTTAATTTGGATTTTTTTAGAATTAGTTATGAATTTTTTAAATTTTTTAATTTAATGGATTTATTTAATTATTTAATTAAGTGT
>NW_021387635.1:0-321 GCF_001605985.2 Dendrobium catenatum | reverse complement strand
GTGAGTTTTATAGAAATAGATTTTTCAATTACAAGTTGTAAACGTTAAAATAAAAATATAAGAAAAATAAAGAACACCAAATTTATAGTGGTTCGGTCTAAACCAGACCTACATCCACTCCCCGGAGGCACCCTCTGAGTATTGCGCTAATACAACTAGTGACTCTCCTTTAGCACCCACAGCAAGGCAGAGAAGCCTTTACAAAAACTCTTTCCACCACTTCCCAGTGCAGTAGAGAACCGTTGTTTTTTTACACTATCCCCAGTGTTGGCAGAGAACCTTCATCCTTTCACACTCTCTTAGTGTGGGCAGAGAATCCTT
>NW_021387634.1:0-3654 GCF_001605985.2 Dendrobium catenatum | reverse complement strand
GTACGAACTAGGTTCGTCCGGTACGAACGGTTATTATAAAAGTCGATTCTAGAAACTGCTGAAAACTGTTCTAAGTCGGTTAATAGTTTGGATGAAAATTTATTCGTCTGGACAAAATTTTTACAGAAGACCGATCGTCCCGGACGATTATTAATTTCGTCTGGACGAAAATTTTTCAGAGGACCAATCGTCAAGGACGATAATTTAATTTCGTCTGGACGAAAATTTTCCAGAGACCAGATCGTCCTAGACGATATTTAATTTTGTCTAGACGAAAATTTTCCAGAGGACCAATTGCCATGAACGATAATTTAATTTTGTCTGGATGAAAATTTTACAGAGAACCAATCATTCTGGATGATTATAAAATTCGTCCCGGACGAATAGGACTTAAAAAAATTTTCAAGCAAGTTCCTATTCGTTCCATGTGCTCAACAGGAGATAACTGTCTGATCGTCCCGTACGAATGGATATCGTCCAGTACGATCAGTATAAATTTTTTATGATCTCCTTATGTGTGTGTGTATATTTTTATTCACTCAATTACAATCACTCCTTTTCAATTTAATTTCAAAGAAGTGCAAACTTCAAATTTTACAAAGTATCTCATTCTGAATTTGATTTGAAGTCTTCATAGTCTAGAGTTCGTTTTTCCTAAAATGTTAGTACACACAAGAGCAAATACAAATCTTCTAAAATTATTAGGAGATAACTACATATTTGAACAATAATATTTGGAATCATCAAAACTACATAAGTTGCAAAATGTAAAGCATTCAAATAGCAACTATCTTAACAATATTTTCTTTGTAAATAAGTTTTGAAAGGATCTTCTTTTTATCCTATTTAGTTATTCTGAGTTAGGCCTCTGTTTTTCAAAAGATAATTTATACCCTGAAGGATGTCCGATCTAGGGTTAACACAATCGAATATTCTACCTTCTTTCGATTGAAATTTGTTAACCTATTGATCTCTTGAAACTCTAAAGTTTAAATTATTTAAAAAATTCTCATGTGAATTGCTTTGATAAAACAAAAACAAAATTGTATTTGGCTTCCTTTCAAATTGTTTGTTTTTAGCTTTTTATCGTTGTTCTTTTTCTTTTCTTTTGCTTTTCTTTTATTTTATTTTTGAGGGCTTTGATCATCACCATCCTTCATTGATTTTTAAAATCTAGTCACATCGTCCTGATCGATACTTTTATCGTCCTAGACGATATGACAAATTCTCTTCAAATTTTCATCTGCTGAACTTTTCTGTGCTTACTACAACTCTTCGTCCTGGACGATCTGATCGAACTCTGTTGCAATCATGAAGATAGTCCTGGCCGATAACATATTTCATCCTGGCCGATGTATTTATGGCCATCGTCCTGGCCGATACACTAGATCGTCCTGGACGATCCACATGTCAGCATGTTTAAATCCTTAAAATCGGCCCCGGACGATTCATTATTGGACAATCGTCCTGACCGATCCACTGTTCGTCCTAGACAATACACGTGGCACAGATTTAAAATGTTTTAACTTTGGCCGATACGATCAATTATTATGCATCCTCCTGGACAATACACCTAATCGGCCTGGACGATCTGCTTTTTCAACGGTCGTCCGGCTTGACTCCTCGGTACGATCGCCTGTCTCTAATCGTCCTGGCCGATATCTGATCGGCCCGGTCAATCGGATCGCCTTTTTAAACAATCGGCTAGTACGTAATTATTGTACCATATTGTCCTGGATGATTCTGCGATCGGCCAGGATGATATGGCCATTTCTTTAAATTTAGGCCAGTTCAGCCATGTTTTCCACTTGACATCCCTTCTCCTCTTGTGTTTTCTTGCTAACTCCTTACTATGGCTGGTGGGAAACGAGTTCGACAAGCTTCTAGAAGTTCCTTGAGGGCCACGCTGGACCCTCGATTCAGGGAGGCAGAGGATCAAGCTGCTTACTATCGATATAAAGAATGTGGGATAACTGTCTCCAGAATCATCAATCCTATCCACATTTCATATCCGGTAATGGATTTTTTCGCTCACACTTCCCTTTGTTTCATTACGTCTCTCACTTTCCCCTTTAATACAGAGCTTCTTCTAGAATTCTTTGCAAACCTTCGCATAAATCCTACTTTCACTACCCTGACCTCTTATGTGAATCGACGCCTGGTCGAAATAACATATCAGGACTGTGTTGAACTTTTACAGCTATCCACCACTAGGGATAAGCTGCACTTAATCGTTTCAGATCCTGATTTTGATTGGTCCACGACAAACCATTTTCTTTGCCAGACCAATTCACCTTTTCATGTTGGAGAGACTAGCTCTTTAGTCAAAGATGCTAGGATAATCCAACATGTCCTTCGCACCTCCATAATTCCAAAAGTCAGGGACCGAATTCACATCACTCCTCTACTTTCTCTGACTACTTTTTACATCATGGCACATAGAGAATTCAATACTGCAGACTTAATTTTTTGGTACATTGATCACTTAATCACAATTCGCGATCCATGTCATAAGAGGAAACCCAATCTAGCTTTAGGACACCTCATAGCCTATATCCTTGAAACCAAATATCAACTTCAATATCCTATTCCACCCAACCTCCCAACTCTCTTCTACTCAAACAATTCCTTCAGTACCCTTCACAGTACTCGTCTCCACCCTGGAGATGAGGAACCTCGGGGGGCTGAGGAGGAGGAGGCTCCCGTTCTCGCTCCTGTTCCTGATCCTACTCCTCTTCACCAGCACTCTCAGCTTGACCAGTTAGTGGAGAGGTTTGATCGATGGGAGACCCGCTTTGACGCTTACGTTGTTGTACAGGAGCAGCAACATTCTGAGGACTTGACTCACTACGAGCAGCACCGCACTGAGGACTTAGCCCGGTTTGACAGCTACATTACTCACCAGCAACAGCAGCATGACCAGGACATCGCCTGGTTCAATGCTCAGTTTACTACGCTTGCCAGCTACTTTCAGCAGCCACCTCCATCATCTCCATCTGATGATCAGGGTCCCTCGTTTTTCTAGCTTTTTTTGTTTTCTATTTTCTGTAGTTTGTCTTGAACTTTGTTTTAGTTTCTATTATTCTTTTTTTTTTCTTTCTTTTTGTGTGTCTACGACCCTCTTTTTGTGATGACAAAAGGGGGAGTAGGATGTGGTTAGGATGTGGTAGGAAAAAGTTGATGTGCTTGTAACTTTGAAATTTTAAATGAACTGTTATTTTTACTACGTTTTTTTCCTACTAGTATTTGCCATCATCAAAAAGGGGGAGATTGTGGAAATCTATTTTTTATGACTTATGTTTTGATGATTGACAAACTCTATTGATTCTCATGGACTGCCTGTTATTTCTAACTTTTCAGGAATCGAAGATCGGACGAACAAATGAAGCCAGTTCAAGATTACGTAGGTTAGGGTTGAGTCAGTCTATAATATATTTTTTCTCTTCTTGAGTCTGTTTGTAATGTTTAAAGAGACTGATGCTAAGCAGCCCTACACACACACACTTAAGAGACTTAGAATTTCTATTTTTACTCATATCGGCCAGGACGATATTTTTATCGGCCTGGACGATTTAGTTTAAAATAGATATTCTATTCGAGATTTTTAATTAAGGCAACCGTCATTAACAGATCATCCTGGACGATACGTGTATC
>NW_021387633.1:0-268 GCF_001605985.2 Dendrobium catenatum | reverse complement strand
GTGAAGCTATCATGTTATGTAGCAAAGTGTCAGGCCTGAAGGCAAAGGTGTTGGCCACTTACAAGCATAAGGAATCATCTAAGTCAAACATATTTCTTGTGGGAGGAAAGGCCAATTCATCCTATGCCAATTGGTGGGTAGAGGCATGGTGTCATCCATGTCCTTTCATATTTAATGTATAAGTTATTCTTGGAAAATGGTGAGAAGAAATAATTAATATATACAAATTTCTATGTTTTATAGACAAAAAAAAAATCTTTTTTTGGCC
>NW_021387632.1:0-298 GCF_001605985.2 Dendrobium catenatum | reverse complement strand
AGATTTGAGTTACTTTCTAGGATTTAACATTAAGCAATTTGAGGAAGGAACATTTCTTAGTTAGTCAAAGTATGTTAAGGACATCCTTAAAAATTATGAAATGGATAATGCCAAACCTGTTAGTACACTAATGAGCTCCTCTGTTCAGTTGGATAAGAACCCTAAGGGAAAATCTGTTGATAAAAAAAAAAGAAAATTAGATGGATAATTGGATCTTTACTTTACTTGACTGCTAGTCGACCCGATATCATATTTAGTATTTGCTTATGTGCTAGATTTCAATCAGATCCAAAAGATT
>NW_021387631.1:0-364 GCF_001605985.2 Dendrobium catenatum | reverse complement strand
ATACATAACCAAAAAAAAAAAATGACGTGGGACGCTCTCATTCTTCTCTCGACGCTGTCTGGTATCCTCACAGAGTAATCAATCTTTCACACTAGACTTTACTCATTATATACTTTTTATGCTTTTTAATGAATGCAAATACAATATTCAAGATTTGATGTTAGAGAGAGTAAACTTTAATTTTAATTTTATAATATTAAAATAACTTTTCTAAAAGAATTTTCCTTCTCTTCTTCATTAACCATTATATAATATTTTATTTATAACTTAAGGCTTATATAAATTATAAACTAATTAAAAACTCTTTAGTTCATGCTTTTTAAAATTCTTAAAATAGAAAATATTCAAAGTGTCCTTATTACAT
>NW_021387630.1:0-814 GCF_001605985.2 Dendrobium catenatum | reverse complement strand
TCAAAATCTGCGTGGTGAGACACAATTTTTCCCACCATATACAAGCTACAAGAATGTAACATATGCAAATAGCAACTCTCTTAACACCAACGACATGAAATTTGACTCAATCCAAGCCCAAATAGATCCAAATTGAGGACCCAAAGTATATTTAAAGGGTAAACCATAAATTGGATGACCAAAATGATCTCCAAATGTGACATACTTATAGTCGAATAGAGCTGATCGACGCGATGAATCTAGCGAGTCCAAGATCGTCGAATTCTGACATTATTAAAGCACCAAAAATTGATGAACGGTCTATAATCAAGGGAATCGATATCATCCATCCATTCAAACCAATTACAACATGCCCTTGATATTCTCTCTATTTATTAGTAATGCTACTTCAATAAAATTGAAATCTCTCTTTCCACCAAGCTCCTCCTCGACCACTGATCGTCGTTGGACTTCCGCCTAGCCACCAATTATTGTTGGACTTACATCAGGCCAATAATTGTCGTCTGATATCCTTTCGAACATTATCGTCTAACTACGGTCTTTCTGACCTTTATCGCCTGACTATAATCCTTTCGACCGTAGTAATCAGACAATGATATTTTGGGCCTCCATCACCAGCAAAATATGGTCCTCTCGACCACCGTCACCCGACTACGGTCTTCCCGACTATAAGAAAGTCATGCAGTTCCTGCGAAAAGTAATAAAGTTTTCAGCAGATTTCAAAATTTTATGGTAGATTTCTGACGAAACATCTTCGATAGTAAATCGAGTGTCTGAAAAACTTTCCATTGAAAAAAACCTATCAGAATTTTTT
>NW_021387629.1:0-701 GCF_001605985.2 Dendrobium catenatum | reverse complement strand
AATGGGTTGGGTTAAATTGGATGAGAAGGAGATCCCATTTAATCCAGATCCTTCCCGAATTGGACAAGTTAAAATTGTGCAGCTGTCCTCATTATCAAAAACTCCATGGTTTAGCCTAAACCAAGGATCCGAAAAGGAGTTGGCATGAATCCTATTTTCCAAAACACAGAATAAGTCTAAATTTTGGCATCAGACTAAATCCTTGCAAGCCCTAACCTTATCTGGTCTATTGAAACCGCTCACATTCCAAGCCACATGACGGGGTGGGATCATTGGGATTTTGAGCTTTGGCTAGGAGTTTTTTTGGCTTGCTTACTCCTAGAAGCTTTAGACTGTGTTGTTGTGTTGTTTCGGGGCTGGTCCTGTGACGAAGAAGTGGAGGCGAGAGGCATTGTCTCACTAATACTTCCCTGAAGTAAAGCAAAATTGTTAAGAGATATGACTTTGTCTTGCTGTTGTGGAATGGTGGTGGAACTGGAAGGAATAGTTTCCTCTGTAGGTGAATTTAGGTTGGGAATGGTAGTAAAAACTGTCTCAGAAGTGTTAGCCAATGAAGGAATAAAAACTACATGTGGTTGGGAAATAGAAGATGAAGGGAGGCAAGGTATGTTTTGAGGAGTGCTAGTAGCAATTTCTGTAGAATTCTGTGGAGCAACAACATATGTGGATGAAGGGTTTTGTTTGGGATCTACAGCTGGAGT
>NW_021387628.1:0-356 GCF_001605985.2 Dendrobium catenatum | reverse complement strand
CTCCGTAGATATGCCAACCTACCTTGAAGAGATCTTATTTGGGTTAGACTTTTAGGAGGTGGCATATCTAATATGGCTTTTATTTTGGAATGATCAATTTCTATACCTCGGTGTCTCACTACGAACCCTAAGAATTTCCCTGAAGTAACTCCGAAAGCACATTTGAAGGGGTTCATCTTTAGGTTATAGCGGTGCAACCTTTAAAAAATGATTCTCAGATCATGAAGGTGGTCTTCCCTTTGACGACTTTTGACAACCAAATCATCGATGTAACATTCCACTTGTTGGTGGATTAAAACATCGAAGATTCGGGTCATAGAAGGGCATGACTTTGTAACAGAAGACCCCTATAGGTG
>NW_021387627.1:0-1062 GCF_001605985.2 Dendrobium catenatum | reverse complement strand
AGGGCCTTACCAATTTGGTTCAAATTTACCACCAATTCTTTGGTGTGAAATAATTATCTTCTCAGCACCAAGGATGTCATTCAGGATGTTTCTTTTCATAGCTTTAACTTGAATATTGAGATTTTGGTTCTTCTGCCCTGTACTTTGTGCTACGGACATTTGATGAAGAATTATCTGATTTGTCTTTATTGACTTGTCAGGAGATTTATACATTCTGCCCTTTGCTTCTAGCTTTTGCGGGCTTGATGAAGGAGTATATGCTGGAGACCTAAACCCTTTAGGTTTGCATTAGGTCGGTGGCGAGAAGACATCAGTCCAGAGCTTTGTGCATAATGGACTTGTTGATGATAGAATCCACTTAGTTCAGCCTTGGACTTTATGCGAACTTTGGAATAATTTTCTTCGGTCCTTTGCTTTGTGCTTTGACGGACTTGTTGAAGAAAAATTCCTTCGATCCTCGCTTTGTGCTTTACGGATTGTTGAAGGATTTGCAGGTTTTGAATTCAGTTGATAGTACCGAACGTTAGTAGTATCTTGATCCTTAACCACTTGAGAAGACTTTAATCTGAATCACTTGAGTTCATCAGATCGGGAGAGCTAGAATTTGATAGCTCTTTGTCATCTAGTTGCTAGGATGGGGTTCCTCTACTACGGTCTTTCTTATGGCTTGTTGAGTAGACGGAGCTGCCAGCGATCCGACCATATTTGGGCTTGTTGGATCCGACCTTTTACACCTATTCAGGTTTCATACTTAAGCTATGAAAATGCGCTTCCCAATGCTAACTTCACTGAAGTTGATAGATTTGAAGTTCTCCTTTGTGGTTGAAGATTTGGAGCCTACACACATTTGGTAGTTTGCTCGATATTCCTTCTTCCCACTAGAACTTTGATTCTCCAGTCATTTGGGAGAATTTTGTAGACTACGATCACTTGAACTTGTCGAGCCAAATTGGCCTTCGTTCTTCCTACAGTCCCTACTGACGGGTTGACGAAGTGGGGGTTCCGCTACTACGGCATTTCTTATGCCTTGTTGAGTAGACGGAGCTGCCAGCGATCCGGCCA
>NW_021387626.1:0-315 GCF_001605985.2 Dendrobium catenatum | reverse complement strand
TCAGTACAATATAAGCCCAATCAGTCGGGATGATTTGAGACGACCATAAAAAATTAATTCATATCGTCCAGGACGATAATATATCATCCTAGATGATCCATACAAATTATGGAATATCATCCTCGACATCGCCCTGAAAAATAGCTATCCGATGACCAATCATCCAGCATATTGGCCAGAACGATCTGGTGATCGTCCAGGCCAATTTGATCGTGAAATCAAGTCATAATTACTTTTCTTAAATTTCAGAGAAATTTTGAAAAAATTGACCTGGATCGTCCTAGACGATATTTTATAGTCCTAGACGATCCACCT
>NW_021387625.1:0-538 GCF_001605985.2 Dendrobium catenatum | reverse complement strand
CTGCCACCAAATCTTTTTGCTCATTGATATTCATGCCTGTTGAAAGAAGAGTCAAGGTAAGAGTGTGAAACAACATTCAAAGGAGAATTCTTACTACTAGAGCGTGAAGGCTTCACTTTGTTTTTAAAGGTAAGATTCTCTACTTGTGATTTTGGATTTCTTCACTCTTTTCTTTCTTCAGTCTAGAATTCTTGTGAGAAGAGCTATCAAGGAGATCTGATTCTCTGCCAACACTTGGAGAGTGTGAACAGTCACGGGTTCTCTACCCATACTAGGAGAGTGTGAAAGGACGAAGGGTTCTCTACCTATACTGGGAGAGTGTGAAAGGATGAATAATTCTCTGCCGACATCGGAGGAGTGTGAAAGGACAGACGGTTCTCTGCCAGCACTGGGGATAGTGTAAAAAGATGATGGTTCTCTGCCGCACCGGGTAGTGGTGGAAAGAGTGTTTGTAAAGGCTTCTCTATCTTGTTGTGGGTGCAAAAGGAGAGTCACTAGTGGTATTAGTGCAATAGTCAGAGGGTGCCTCCGGGAGTGG
>NW_021387624.1:0-2176 GCF_001605985.2 Dendrobium catenatum | reverse complement strand
ATTAAATTAATTATCAAACATTTTTATTTAAAAAAAATCGGTTTCGTCTCCCCATTAATTATATAGCAGCTTATATGACATGTTCTCAAAAAATAAGTAAAATATTTATCTTTGGCTTATATAACAGCCTATATGGCTTATATGACAGCTTATATGATAGGTACTATTTTTGCTAGTTAATTATGATATTTTCATTAATGCAAGTTGTCTAATTTTGAAATAAGGAACGGACATAGGCGCCAAAATGAGAAAGTGGTTGGTAAAATGGGACAAATATCAAATTTGGTACGAAATCGAGCATCTCGTGAGCCGGTTCGAACTCGTTTATAGGGGGATGGGCTCGAGTTCGAGCTCATCTTTTGTGCTCGACTCGAGCTCGAGCTTGCTTTCCGACTAACGACTCAAACTCGATAGTGTTAAAATTCGACTTGACTCGACTCGTTTACACCCCTACTTATAATCAACACATACTTAACAACCCCAACTTCCTTTCAACCAATAAGTTTTAACCCTAGATTCATCTCATTAGCCCTAGCTGCCACTCATCAAAGTTAGATTCTATTGGTTAATAGGAAGCTAATAAAAAGATCAATTCAATAAATATTTGATGAGTTGAGAGACATATTTAATCACCTAAAAAAAAGGAATAAAATGAATGCATATGAAAAATTCAAAGGATCATTTTGATTTTTTTACTTATAATTTAGTTATTTTATAAAATAATTCTCTCTCTCTCTCCTAAGAAGGTTGACTCCCCGTCTTATTATAATTAGTTTTAATCAACTAGTTTGCAACTCTCTCTCATAATTCTCTATTAAAAAGTGCAATTAAAGGAAAAAAAGAAAGAGAAAGAGGCAAAATAGAAGTAGAAGAGGAAAAAAGAGAGAAATCACAAGAAATGAAGGAAGTTATCATCAAAATAAAATAAAGTTAGAAATTGTAGTTATAATCAATCTATATCTATTTCATAAACTTCTTCCTTCCCTTCTCTTTATCACCATATGTTTTCTCTGATTATCGAAAGATTCCTAAACCCTAAACTTAATAGAAGATGTAAAAGATATCCATATAATTACAAGATATTTTTAGGTTGGAATCACTTTGAAGTAATAGAAGTTACTAGGTCCTCGATGTCTCTGAGGAGTGCTTTGGCATCGCCCAAGCCGGCTTGTGTCGTCGCGCCTAGAGATGCTTCCTCTGTCGTTCGTGCGCCGAGGGAAGTCTTCTTCCCTTTCTCTTCTTCTTGCGGTTTTTCCTCTGCCGGCATGGCGGTTAACCGGCATGCCTATCCTGGTTTTTTGGCTGGATAGGTTAAGTCTTTTTTGTTCTTGGAAGCTTTATCAGGATCTTCTTTTACTGATAGATTTCTAGTTATCAAAATGTGCTTTGTTTCGTGGTATTCCTGCTTTGTTGGTTTCGAAGGAGGAATTTTTTGCCCTAGCCAAACCGTTTAAATTTTCTTTAGTTATTTTTTTCCCTTCTCGTCATCCTAGTCTAGCTTCGATAAAAAAAATTTTCTTCAATCTTAAGTTGAATGGTGATTTCTCTGTTACTTTGTTGGATCAAACTCATGTGCTCATTAAGTTGGAGAACGATCTTAACAATTGTAGGATTTTTTTTGTCATAGATCTTATCTAGTGTATAATTTTTTCTTGAATGTGACCAAATGGTCCCCTTTTAATGATATTGGTGTTGATTCTTCCATTGTTCCGATATGGATTTCATTTATAACTTACGACCTCATTTCTTTTCCCCTTGTATTCTGTATAGTTTGGGGCTTCTTTTTGGTAGACCTCTAAAAAGTAGAAAATGCAACTGCTTTGGGGTCTGGCCCATCTGTGGCCCGAGTTCTAGTGGAGATCGATATTACCCATAAATACTCGGTTAAAATTTGGCTCGGTCTTGAGAAATTAAGGTATTTTCAACAAGTTGTCATGGAGGATTTTCCTCCTTTCTGTGCTAAAAGTAAACGTCTAAGACATTCTATTGTTGCTTGCCAGCCTTCATTTAATAATGACCTTGATGATGCTCCCTCTAATCCTAAACCTATTTTTAGTGTTAATGAGGAAATTGACCTTCCTTTGGGTGGCGGGGTTTTGGTTGATAGTGTTAGGAAAGTTGCTATTTGCATGTTTTAACATTTTGCAACTTGTATAGTTTTGATGATTCCAAATAT
>NW_021387623.1:0-299 GCF_001605985.2 Dendrobium catenatum | reverse complement strand
GTTTGCTATAGTCTCAAAACATTTTTGAAGTTGTTAAGATTCTTTTTGTTTTGTTGGACTTGTTTAAGTTTGTGAGAACCAGAAATATTTAGGTAAATTAATATTAATAGTTGATCTCTGTTAATTATTCAATAGTCTAAAATTTTAAATAAATGTTAATTAGAAAATAATCCTAATGAATGAATTAAATATAAATTCTGTTTACACTCAACCAACCAAAAGAATGCATCGGTTGGCTCTTCACATTAATTGGAAAATGAAATGGGATGGCAGTTGCCTTGGGTCCCACTTCCAATTAT
>NW_021387622.1:0-261 GCF_001605985.2 Dendrobium catenatum | reverse complement strand
AGGGAAATTTCTGTTGAGGAGGTGGAGTTTGTTTTGAAAGAAACTGGCGGAAATAGTGCTTCTAGTAAGGATGGTGTTTCCTATTCTTTTATTAAAGCTTATTGGGACATCATTAAATCAGATTTTTGGAATGCTATCAAACATTTTCTTTGTAATGGGGAGTTGAATGAAGTCTGGAAAGAAACTTTGATTGTTATTATTCCTAAGGTGAGCAACCCGGTCTACTCGTCCAACTATAGACCCATTAGTTTATGTAATTCT
>NW_021387621.1:0-283 GCF_001605985.2 Dendrobium catenatum | reverse complement strand
AATGATCTTAGACATGTATACCAGATTCATTCAAATTATAACATCATTGCATGCTTTAGGAAAAGAATTTTCAAATTTTGAAAAAGCTAACAAAATTCTTCGTTGTCTGCTGGATAAGTTCAATGCTAAAGTAATTGTTATTTGTGAATCAAAAGATTTCAATGAATATTCTATTGATAATTTGATTGGCTCACTCATTGCCTACGATCAAAGTTTGGGTCAAATACTTTTTGATGCAGGTGAAATAATTGTTCTAAAAGCTGAAGATACAGAAAAAGATTGC
>NW_021387620.1:0-1164 GCF_001605985.2 Dendrobium catenatum | reverse complement strand
AACTCAAGTCTCAATCCCTTCACTTGGCCTTTGTTTTCATTCAATCTAACCAACTCTTGAGTCCACTTGACTGCCACCTCAACGATCAAAATGGTTAGTTGACCAGTCAATGCTTGGTCAACAAACCTCTAATTACCCAAATGGCTTGACTCAAGTTACTTCAACCCATTTAGGCTCCCTCCAAATCATCACTCCAGCACCCAAGGCCTCTCCATATTCCAACTCACAAGCCCATGTGGCATATTGACTGGTCAAACAGTCAACATGGTCTTTGGAGTGGTCAAATTTGATCAAAAACCTTTTTAAACTTGATCCCACTCTAATCCAAATCAATTCAGCAGTTTAGTTAATATCTAGAACCTTCTTTGAGCCCATCACAGCCACTAGATCGTGATCAAACAGCTAAGATCAATTCCACATGCTCATTAGAGGACAAGGGACACTTTCCACATAAGATGTCCTCTTGTCATCTGCTCCCAACCACTCCCTGGACAGGTGGAGACCATCTGGTAGCTCACTCAAACGATCTCAGCCCTCTATTCAATCTGGAGGGGATTGAATAGGGCAAAAGGAGGAAATGAGCAAGGATTCATGCCCTAGCCTTATCTCTCTTCCAAAACAACTCCAGAGCCGGCCACCAGTTCTTTTGAGCTCTCCAGACCCCCCTCCATTTAATCCTAACTCAATCTCACCGGTAAAGGTCGCCGGCGATCGTCTTTCTGGCGAGACAAGGGCAATCCATCCAAGCATCCATTGCATTCGATCCAGGGGTTGTGTGCTCGAAGTGTCTTCAACAAAATGGAGCGTAGACAGTCTACAAATGCAACAAATCATTAAGCGGTTCAATCCATCCGAAATCAAGGTGAAAAACTCAAACCCTAGGTCTAAGTACACTAGCTTAAATAGGTTTTTCTACACTGATTTCTAAGCTATAAAAACAAATCCCCAATATTTCTGCTCATATATTTAATTTATATTTAAAATTTTATTAAATTTGGTTGATCAGATCGAGTGAACGAGTCAAAAAATGTTTCATGGGGCATTTTTGCAGCTTAGCCCAGGCAAACATTTTCTGGACCGTTGATCGCTCCAAATCAAGGCTTTCCGCGGTTCTGAGCCTCCCGTGTATTCGATCTCCGTTCAAGCAGCCGCCTGACGGCATCT
>NW_021387619.1:0-286 GCF_001605985.2 Dendrobium catenatum | reverse complement strand
CCCGGCAATGGAAAAGCAGTGTTTGGCTTTGATCTTTACTGTGCAGAAGGTTAGACACTATATTCTCTCACACAAGATCAGTTTGATTTCTCGAGTCAACCCTCTGCAGTACCTGATGACCCGTCCGACTTTGTCAGGTCGTTTAGCACGTTGGTCTATGATTTTACTGCAGTTTGATACTACCTATGTCCCTCAGCGGGCCATCAAAGGACAGGCTCTAGTTGACTTTCTTGCTTCTCACCCGATCCCTACAGATTCTCCACTTAATGACGATTTGCCTAATGAA
>NW_021387618.1:0-269 GCF_001605985.2 Dendrobium catenatum | reverse complement strand
ATTATTTACTAAAAAATAGTTTCAACAATATTTATTTTAAAAATATATTATTCATCAAAAAATTACGTTACAGGAAAATTGTTCATTATCAGCGGATTTTTCGGTTGTTTTCTAGCGGATGACAATGAAATATTTCTCACTAAATTTTAGGCAGATTTCTAACGGCTTTCTGGCGAATTTTCTGAAGAATTTTAATCATTTTTGGAAAATATTATATATTCATAATTTAATTAATTAATAATTTTATATCTTATTATAATTAATTATTA
>NW_021387617.1:0-200 GCF_001605985.2 Dendrobium catenatum | reverse complement strand
ATAACCCTTGCACTTTGGGGTTATTAAACTATAAATTCTTTAAAATTAAATAAACAACTTCAACCATTAAAATTTGAATAATAAAAATACGAATACATATCATTTAAATTTCAAATAAATTCCTTTAATACTTTAATGAATAAAAAATAAAAATTCAAAAAATCTAAAAATTAAATTCATATAGGACATATCAAAGTCAT
>NW_021387616.1:0-306 GCF_001605985.2 Dendrobium catenatum | reverse complement strand
TCTGTCATATCTCATACTCAGCTCTTCCCTCGAAAGGGGGTCTAGAGGAGGCATGTCGTTCTCTTCCTCTAGGATCTCCATCTCTGAATTTCTCCTCCCCCGCCAGGGGTTCGGATTTCCTCCCATGTCATGGCCGTCGGCGGTCTCTCTTACTTCCGATGTCGCCGGATTGGTTTTCATCTCAAGTAATTTCTTCAACATTTCCTCCATTGCGGTGAACTTCCCCTCCAACCTTTCATTGTTGGAGGTGATTTGATTTTGAAGGTTGAAGAATCTTTCCTCCAAATCAGCTTTCAATTGGCCGAC
>NW_021387615.1:0-360 GCF_001605985.2 Dendrobium catenatum | reverse complement strand
GGCGAGCCTAGTAGATATTTTAGGATTCTCATAACTACAGTCAAGTAAGTCTCTTTAGGTTCATCTTGGAATCGGGCATAGAGGCACACACTAAACATTATGTCCGATCTACTGGAAGTTAAATAGATGAGAGATTCAATAATACCTCTATATTTTTTCTAGTATACTGGTTTTCTATTCAGGACTTTATCTAGTTGAATCATAGAACTTATGGGAGTGTTCATGGCCTTAGCATTATCCATTTCATATTTTTTTAGAACATCCTTGATATATTTGGTTTGACTAAGGAACATTCCATCTTCCATATATTTTACACTAAACCCAAGAAAATAATCAGCTCTTCCATCATGCTCATTTCAA
>NW_021387614.1:0-220 GCF_001605985.2 Dendrobium catenatum | reverse complement strand
AATTTTAGACTTTGGCTGGGATCACTTACAGGCTGGAGAAGTTACGGGCTCGCCTCTTCTGACACGTCCTCGTTTGTTATTTTTTTGTTTGTACTTCTTGTAGCGTCTTGAGTCTCCATGTACTTGTACCTCATGATGATTATTATACATATATGGAGGACCCTTTTTTTTTCTTTTCAGTGTTTTTTTTTGTACTCTGAGCTGTATTTAATCGTGTGAT
>NW_021387613.1:0-341 GCF_001605985.2 Dendrobium catenatum | reverse complement strand
TTTTTTTTTTTTTTTATAATATTATTTTTAAGGCTTGATGTTGTTGTTGTTGTTGTATACTTATCGAATGTTAAGAGAATTTGAAAATAGTATTAGGTAAGATAAATATTCAAAAAAGAATATTATTTGAAAAAATTATTTAATTTCTCCACATTAGCTTTACAAAGCATAAGAAAATTGATCTCAAATAAAATTTAAATATACAAAATAAATAATTATAAGTGTAGAAAAAATAGAAGTTATTAATTAATTTGTATATTGATAACTATAAGATAAATATTTTGCTTTGTGCACCACCAATTAACATTTAAAACAAAATTTTCTTCTAAGGCAATTTTTTC
>NW_021387612.1:0-278 GCF_001605985.2 Dendrobium catenatum | reverse complement strand
GGACATATAAAATCAAAATCAGATCGGAACTGAAACAAACATATATCAAATCAGAAACAGATCAGAACGGAACAGATCAAAACAAACAGATATCAGATATATAATTAATAGCTAAATTTCCTGACATTGACTGAATCTCATAGGATCCAGGCCCCTTATGTCTCCCTTTGTGCTCACGGCACTAGAACAGATGTGCTTATCTCACCAGAATACATATATAGTGCTTATAGCACCTAAACATATTTCCTCGGATCCGGAACAGAACAGAATTCAGATTG
>NW_021387611.1:0-203 GCF_001605985.2 Dendrobium catenatum | reverse complement strand
TAGATTCAGAGGACTTATCTGATTCATCAAATACCACTTGTGTGGACTCTTCTACTACAAGGGTTCTCTTATTAAAGATTCTATAAGCCTTACCTACAGAAGAATAACCTAAGAAGACACCATCATCAGACTTGGGATCAAATTTTCCTAAGGTATGTTTACCATCATTCAAGATGAAGCACTTGCATCCAAAGACATATAAA
>NW_021387610.1:0-277 GCF_001605985.2 Dendrobium catenatum | reverse complement strand
TAATAAATATTATATTTTATTTTGAGTTTAATGCCTTTGAGTTTACTTGATTTGGATTTTTCTCAAATTAGTTATGATTTTGTAAAGTTTTGGGATTTATTTGAATTATTTAAATTGTTTAATTAAGGGGCTTTTTATGATTTTTCTCCAAATGAAATCCAAACTCCTTGAAATCAACTCCAAAGGTCACAAATGACCTAAGGAAAGATTTCCAAGTGTTTGAAATTTTTTTGGAATTTTTTTATTGTTTTTAATTAATTAAATTAATTAAATATTC
>NW_021387609.1:0-798 GCF_001605985.2 Dendrobium catenatum | reverse complement strand
TCTGATCTACAACTTGACAATCACCCTTGAGCAACAGCGATATGATCATTCCAAATCCTAAAATTCCCTCAATTATTGAACTTTATTGATCAATTCAAAACCTAAATCAAAATCAATCCTTAAATTCACCAGTTGACAATCCCTATTGATATTCAATTGATCACTTGTTCAGTCATTGAAGATCATCAATGATTTTTAATGATTTGAACATTTGAAGCCTTAAGCCCTCATAAATCATAATCTAAATAAAATCTAATGACTAAGCATATTGACACTTCAAATCTTTAAAATCCAGTGTCATAACTAAACCCAAAACCTCTTGGTACAAAACCTATTTTTGGAGAATTTTTTATAGCCTTAAAACCTGATCAAATGACCTTGGATTCATGATCTATCACTTGCATATTGATTAGGAATATCCTTAGGGTCAACCAAATTTTTTTGAAGGCATTTAAAGATCACTAATCCCAAAAACTTAAAGCATTTCCATAGGTTATAAAATCTTCATATATTTGTAGCCTATTCCACTGAACATCACATATTATGATTTTTGACCTTAGAAGCATTTTGAAACTCTTATATCATGAACATGATCATCTTCATGATGCATTAAATTAATATTGAACCTCAGGTTGACCATGGTTGACTACAAAACCCTAAAAGACTAATCCTTAAAAATATACTTTTCCTTAAATCTCAACATGGCCCAGTTAAACCAAGCCATGCAACCTTTTCCAAACATATCTAGAATATGATTTGGGGTTCGTTGAACAAAATCTAAAAATCAGTAAACCCTGG
>NW_021387608.1:0-245 GCF_001605985.2 Dendrobium catenatum | reverse complement strand
CCACCTTTGAGGGATATACAACATGCCATTGACCTTGTCCCAGGTGCTTCCCTCCCCAACTTGCCTCATTACTGTATGAATCCCACTGAGGTTGATGAATCACACCATTGGCCTGAGTCCTGCTGAGATTATTTATGGGTACAAGCCTATGCAACCGTTATATCTTATCCATATGTGTCCTAGGTATAGAGTATCTGAGTCTGTATTTATATTTGCATGACTTACATGAAGAAATTACAACCCGA
>NW_021387607.1:0-224 GCF_001605985.2 Dendrobium catenatum | reverse complement strand
CTTCCTTTAGCCATGACTTGAATATTTCTTTCCACTTCATAACATATAATTAATGAAGTCACAACTGTATCGATTAGCATTTTAATTGTACGCAATGGTAAAATTAATGTTGTGATTAATTCATGTGAAACTCACCGCATCTTGAAGAATTTTCTTCACATCGTGGCCATGTCGCTTAAAAGACTTCAGAGAAATATCCTGAACTAAATTCTCGAGGGCAGTAA
>NW_021387606.1:0-719 GCF_001605985.2 Dendrobium catenatum | reverse complement strand
TCCAAGCGATGAAGACTTTCAAACTATTCATTTGTAAATAAAGTTTTAAATGAAAGGGAGTGATTGTAATTGAGTGAAAAATCACAACACACACTCTTAGGTGATAATTTTTGTGAACTAATCGTACGGGACGAACCTAGTTTGTACGGGATGATCATGCCAATCAACCCCTCAGGAGAGAAATGGATTGAATGTGCGAGGGAAAATTTTCTAAGTCCTAATCATCCAGGACAAATTTAATATTCGTCCCGGGATGAACTTCTCGGGATTCGCTCTTGTACTGTTTGTCCAGACAAAAAATAAGGTTCGTACCGGGACGAAACTCTCTGTATGAGATCGTATAGGATGAAATTAATTTTCATTCATGGACGAAACTATCTGTATGCGATCGTACAGGACAAAATTAATTTTTGTCCCTGGACGAAACTCTCTATTTAAAATCATCCCAGGACGAAACCTGTTCGTCCCAGCACAAACTGAACCGACTTACATCAGTTGGTTAAGTTATGTAGAATTTTTGGGAATCAAACTATATTCGTACGGGATGATGAGCGTATACGAACATAATTAGTACCAATATACATTAGGTTCATTTCTATCACTTTAAGTAAAATCGTCTAGGACGATCCACGATTGTACGGGACGATCCACTGCGTACATAATTGAAAACTTGTAGTTTTTCAGCGGTTTTTCTTGTCTTTTGTACATATAGTTCAAAT
>NW_021387605.1:0-217 GCF_001605985.2 Dendrobium catenatum | reverse complement strand
TGATAAATGATTACTAGCTTTATTGCTCACCGAGGCCCTGAAGTTTATTTCCCCTTTCTTGAGGCTAAGTTAATAGACTCATAAGCCTGGGTTACCTAGTAACAATCAGGGTTGGTTAAGTTGATTAAGTTGGTAAGAAATCAAGGGTTGAATAGTCTTAATTAATTTGATTAATTATTAATTTTAAAAGTTAAATTAGTTTATGTTTTTATGGACC
>NW_021387604.1:0-291 GCF_001605985.2 Dendrobium catenatum | reverse complement strand
AGAGTCTCTAAAAAATATTTTTATCTCTCCTCCTGTGTATATGCAAGGTTACTTAGCAAAGATATACACCCGATTACATGATCTGACTCAAGAAAGGAGAAAATACCTAATAAAATAAAAATTGACTATAACCCTAATCTACCAAATCTTGAGATGATCAGAATTGTAAGAGAACAATGGACTGATTTCTTAAAACATTAGTGCACACATACATAGAACAAAAATATCATATAAACTAGATAAATCAGTAACATACACAATAATATTTGTTATCATCAAAATCATAGTATT
>NW_021387603.1:0-310 GCF_001605985.2 Dendrobium catenatum | reverse complement strand
AATTTTTATTTAATTATGCATTTTTCTTTTTTAACCTTACTTAAGAGATTTTTTTTTATGTAAGCCCAAGGGGCAAAATTATCTTTTAGTTTATTTTAAAGCCTATATATAGAGGCCTATGCTCTTGTATTAGAAAATGATGGATTATTAATAAAATTTTGTTTGCACTTGTGTTCTTTGGGAAAAACCTTGGGTGAGATTCCTATGGGAGGAATTCATAGTTTTCACCAGCTGCAGGATAGGTCTGGGCTCGTGGCGTGAAGTCCCTTGGAGAAGGGCAACGTATCACCCGTCAGTCTTCGGAAGAGTC
>NW_021387602.1:0-545 GCF_001605985.2 Dendrobium catenatum | reverse complement strand
TCATTAGATGAACATGAACTCTTCAATTTTTAAAAAAAATTACAGAACTAATCCTTGCTCTACGTATATTTCAGCTTAGAGCCCTATATTCTGACACGAAAGGAGCTTTTGATAGTGATATCAGAAAATGGAAGTTTTCTACCATTAAAGGTATACCAAAATAGGAGAACTCTTTTGATTGTGCAATGTATGTCTGTAAATATATGGAAAGAATAATTCTTGAAGGCAACACTGATTGGACTGATAGTACAAGTTGGCAACAAGACATGCCAAAGTATGGGGCAGAATTTGCATATGAAATACTTTGTAGAACGTTGTCAAAATAACAGTTTTTCATTTTGTGTATAAATGCTTCTGTATATAAATGTTTTTCATTATGATTATGTGTATAAATGTTTATTTAAACATTGTACGCACAACGAACGCATAAAATACGCATTCAGAACTCGCAAAATACGCATTACGAACGCATAGAGTACGCATAACGCACGCATGATACACGCACACATAAGCAGTAAATTTTATTTATAAAATTCTATTATATA
>NW_021387601.1:0-248 GCF_001605985.2 Dendrobium catenatum | reverse complement strand
ATTGTGAGGATACAATTGACTTTAGTGACCTTAGAGTCCTAAGTTACCCAAAAAAAAAGTTTTTTGTTGTCTCATCAAATTAATAAAACCAAAGAGAGAAGAGAGGATTTAAAGAAAATGAAGTGTGAAAAAGCTTGATGACATTCTAATAGATGTGTGGAATTGGTTAGGAGATGAATGAAATTCTTGGATTACTAAACTTTTTAATATAATTTTGAATAATAAAAGGATGTTAGATAAGTGGAGAA
>NW_021387600.1:0-460 GCF_001605985.2 Dendrobium catenatum | reverse complement strand
ATGTTCATTTTCTTATGATTGCACTATTTACTTTCATAGTTATCATCTTTTGATTAAGAAACATTATAAATAAGCCATGCACTTTTGGCTAGGTTCATCCTTAGTGCAATCATGCCCTTTCAAATAAGCTGTCTTAATCTAATAATGCCCTTTTAATGGGATATCTCTTTTAATTTATTCATTCCCTTTTGGCCAAATCTACAAAATTCTAATAATCCACTTTCATCTAGAACATCCCCAATTTAGCTATGGAATTTCACTAGGTTATCCTTTAACATGGCCATATAGTGTGACACCTGCAGGTGTTGACTTTGATTTTATCATAATTTGTCCTTGAGCATTTTTTATCAACTTTATCGACTTTTGCCAAGATTAATTTGAGGCAAATCTAGGTTTATTTGAGTCTAATTTCATAAATTAATATAGTCGAGCTGCATTGAATCCGAGTCCATTCAATTTG
>NW_021387599.1:0-333 GCF_001605985.2 Dendrobium catenatum | reverse complement strand
AATCCATAAAGAGAAATGACCCCAAACACCCCGATGAGGCCGTGTTGAATGCAGATCTCAACCGGAGGGGTTCCCCAAATATCCAAAGTCCATTCCAGACACTTTTAAGCTCCACCCAAAATCCCAGAAAATTCCAGAAATCCCAAAATTCCAAAAAAATATTTAAAATTTGAAATGCAACCATCAAACGCTTAAAGCAAAACCCATCCACCCTCCGCAACAGTTTGTTGGGGCGGACAAATTAAAATTTACTTCTGCTCACAAAGAGCCAAATGCCTAGTCGAAAATATTACTATGATCCATTCTCAAACAATCTATTGCTAGTAAGGACGT
>NW_021387598.1:0-333 GCF_001605985.2 Dendrobium catenatum | reverse complement strand
ATGTCCAAGTACGGTCTTATATTTACCCGAAATTTCGACAGCCTCCCGGCATCTCCCCCGTTTAGGGGAAAACTATGGGAAACTGGGCATTCTTACTATGCTAAGAAAAGCGTGTATGGTAGGTGTCCTCGGACGAGGACATCGCAGCCATATTTTGTTCGTCCCCCACCACGCTAAGAAAAACGTGTATGGGTCTTCGGTACCTGTTACAAAAGAAAGGCAATTGTTTCCCGCAAGCGGGTACTTATGGGTATCCCCACTTCGTCATACGTATCGCACCGGGTTCCCATCCGACCATGCTAAGAAAAGCGTGTATAAGCGATTTTCTTGTGT
>NW_021387597.1:0-227 GCF_001605985.2 Dendrobium catenatum | reverse complement strand
AGGCGCAAACCCCTATAGTTAATTACCCCTCCCGATCGCGAGAGAGAACTTTCAATTAAGGCTAGTCATCAATCAGATTCGTATAGAAATACATGTATCTAGCATATAGTAACAGCAATAGGTCTGGATTTGAAAATTGGATTTGGATTTGAGAATTTGGAGATTTTGATATTTAAAATAGAAATTGCACCATCTAGCACTTAAAGTGGATGGTGGGGGAATGGATG
>NW_021387596.1:0-430 GCF_001605985.2 Dendrobium catenatum | reverse complement strand
ATTTAAAATATGATGAAGATTTTGAATCAAAAGTAAATAACCCCTTTAAGACGAGAGAAAGAGAAACAAAAAATAAGAGTTTTCTTCCTTTGACTGTTTTAGAGAAGTCAAACACAACTTACCAAAGATTTCAAAAAAAATAGGAAGTAGATTTTTCATTTTTAGAAAAGTGAATGTGTATGTTGATCAGAGAAAAACTTTCACAAAAAAAATTCAAAGAATAAATTAAACTAAAAAACAAAAATAAAAAAATAAAAACACAAAAACACAACATAAAAACACGAAAGGCTCTTAACCATTATCTCTCTCCTGGTCCGATGCTTCAGAGACCAGATCTGCCCATGAGATTTTTTGCCTTCATTATTTCCCTAGTTTAAATTTTGCTTCGCCTTGTCCTTTTCTTTCGTAGGAAGAATTCTTAAATTATGGC
>NW_021387595.1:0-777 GCF_001605985.2 Dendrobium catenatum | reverse complement strand
AGGCCATGGCAGTATGACATGGACGCCGTCTACAATTGCAGGCAGAATGTCTACACTCTCGACTGGAAGGGGAAGAAGCTTAGGCTCTGTCCACAGAACCCAACTCCCACTGGTGTAGCCTCCACTCCTAATGCGGTCTATGTTACCTCGGGTAAGCTGTTATTACAATCCCGACAAGATCTTGACTCTATTATGGCTCTGGTGGTATCCGACAACCATAGTAGTTTTGTCACCGTCCCACCTCCAGCTGAGATCCAAGAATTGTTATCCAAGTTCGTGGACGTCCTGCCTCCTGATTTACCACCCGGCCTTCCGCCTCTGTGGTCAATACAACATCAGATTGAGCTTGTTCCCGGCGCCACCTTGCCTAATCTACCACACTACCGTATGACCGCCAAGGAGTATTCCATCTTGCAAGATATCATCGAAGATCTTCTTAGCAAACAAACGATCCAACCCAGCTTGAGTCCTTGTGTGCTGTGCTAGTGCTAATGGTGCCGAAGAAGGATGGTCAATGGCGTATGTGCGTCGACAGCCGCGCCATTAACAAAATCACTGTGAAATACAGGTTCCCGGTCCCCAGGGTCTCGGATTTACTAGATCGACTGGAGGGAGCCGCAATCTTCTCCAAGTTGGACCTTCGCAGTGGCTACCATCAGATCCGCATTCGCCCCGGAGACGAGTGGAAGACCGCCTTCAAAACGCGCGATGGCCTCTACAAATGGAAGGTAATGCCCTTCGGGCTTTGCAATGCACCCTCTACCTTCATGCGCTTAA
>NW_021387594.1:0-439 GCF_001605985.2 Dendrobium catenatum | reverse complement strand
TCGGGTTGACCCGAACAGTGCCGGGTCAGTTCCGGGTCGGACCCGAACCCGACCCGCTAACCCGAATTGACACCCGTAGGTTTGAGTTGTAATACGTAGAAGATGTGTTGATTAATTTATTCAAGCTTATCGTCTATTCTACTATAGCTTGTAAGGGATGTTATCCAATAGACATTAAAAGATCATGTTCTTGCTTGTAAATGAACTGCATTGGTTGCTACGAATCTTCTATTATCTCCTATAGATCAATTAAGTAGGCTATAAATTCATTGCTTCTCCTTATGCATTAGTGATATGCCTTCTTTTAGCAAAATGAAGGATAATTATCACTAAAGAGCACTAGAAAGAAGTATCACTATTGAATTCAATTGAATCCCTTGTATATCATTAACCTAATCATTGGTTGATATTGCCTCATCATGCGATAAACTAACACAAT
>NW_021387593.1:0-313 GCF_001605985.2 Dendrobium catenatum | reverse complement strand
CACTCGTTTGCTAGCCGCCCCTGGCAGCCCGCGAGATTGAGTGGACACAACCCAGCTCACCCGCGTGTGAACCCCGCCCCCCCTCCATCTGCAGAAGCTTCTGCGCCATCTACCATCTAGCCATTAAACCAAAATCTGTTAAACTTGATACTTTTTTTTATTTAACCTATTACTTATTAATTATTAAATCAGTTAATTTAATTTAACAAAAAATTTAAAATTATTTATATTAATTTAACAAATTAAATAATTTTAAAATTTTATTATAATTTAAGTTTAAATTTAAATCATTTAATTTATTGTTATTAAATAA
>NW_021387592.1:0-392 GCF_001605985.2 Dendrobium catenatum | reverse complement strand
AGTGACTCTCTTTTTGCACCCACATCAAGGCGGAGAATCCTTTAAAAAACACTCTTTTCACCATTATCCGGTGCGGCAGAGAATCGTCGTCCTTTTACATAATCCCTAGTGTTGGCAGAGAACCGTCCGTCCTTTCACACTCTCCTAGTGTGGGCAGAGAACCCTTCATCCTTTCACACTCTCCTAGAATGGGCAGAGAATCCTTCAGCTGTTCACACTCCCCAAGTGTAGGCAGCGAACCCTTCGGCTATTCACACTCACCAAGTGAAGGCAGCGAACCCTTCGTCTGTTCACACTCTCCAAGTGTAGGCAGCGAATCCTTCGGCTGTTCACACTCTCCAAGTGTCGGCAGTGAATCAGATCTCCTTGACAGATCTTCTCACAAGAAATCT
>NW_021387591.1:0-213 GCF_001605985.2 Dendrobium catenatum | reverse complement strand
AATTCCAAAGCCAGATCCTGGATAAAAGGTTTGATCGTGGTCCGGTGCGAGCGGGGTCCGTCCCGGATCGGGTCGGGTCGTGACATCCAAAGACCATCTTTGCTCGTCGACTACGGCCCCTCCGACCACCCGTTGACCATCGACTATGGTCCCTCTTATCATTATCGTCTGTCTATTATAATCCTTATGACCTTTGCCAACTGTCGGTTATGG
>NW_021387590.1:0-1437 GCF_001605985.2 Dendrobium catenatum | reverse complement strand
ACAATAACAAAGATCTGAATTCTACTAATATAAATTCACAAAATTTCAAAAAATATATACTTATGAAACAAAACTAAAAGCGAAAGTAACATTATTATTTTGATGAAAACAACAAACATTTGAAGGATGATCAAATATTGTATTATATTGCATATAAAGAATATTTTAGGTACCCAAGTTAAAAAAATACAAATAATTTGAATAAATTAACATAATCAAATATAAGGAAAAACTTTAAAGAATAATTATTCATCTAAGATAAATCAACTATAACCATTATTATTATTTTTCATAAATTATGCAATGTAGAAGGCTCAAACCAAGGAGGGGATGATGTAATAAACATACCATTGTATTGATAAATAAATAAAAAAATCTGTTTTTAATAGATCATATCTCTGAATTTTAAGAAAACATGTTTATTAAATTCTATGAGTTAATTGGATATAATTAGAATATTATAATTTGCAAATATCAACAAGTAATACAAATAAATTTAAATAAACTTAGTCAATAATGGAATTTTCAATGGAAAAAAAATATACAAAAAATAGAAAAAAATTCAATGAGTACGTTACAAGACTCAGCATATTGTTTATTAAATAAAAAATTTAAAAAATACTAAATCAATATGATAAGAGATGAGCAATCATAATTTTGACCATTTCTTACCATTTCTTACAAGTCCAACGCCTATCTCACTTTTCTACGTGCCAAAAAATAATTAATGTGTATAGTTAATGCTTAAATAGGTAATTAAGGAACTGCCCTTTTTCTCATTTCTAATTCTCAAGAGAAATGAAAATAACACGATTGTTTTCCTTTTACCTAAAAAGTTTAACAAAAACAGTAGGCATAAATCCTTTCTTCACACGCATATGTACAGTCATAATAGGGAACTTTTATTTGGTCCGGTGAAAGGACGTAGAGCTCCGTTCAATCACCATTGAGTTACCCAGTTTTTGCTTAGTATTTGCTCGGTATTGCTCGTCAATAACAAGAAATACCATTATGTGAAGATAAATACCGTTCAATACCGAGCAATACCGAGTAATACCGAGCAACACCGAGCAATATCAAGTTTTTTCTAGAAAAACTCGGTATTACTCGGTATTTACTCAGTATTGGTCTTCACAAAGAGGTATTTCTCGTTATTGCCAAACAATACCTAGCAATACCGAGCAAATACCGAGCAAATACCGGGTAAATCAGTGGTGACCGCACGTAGAGCTACGTCCGGTCACCGGACCTAATAATTGTTCCATGACAGGAGAAGAAGCTTCTTTAGCGTCTATTTCAAAACTCTCCTTCATGCTAAGCTGAAGAAGAACGAACAAGGCAAATAAGCTCCTTTAGCAACTCTTTCAAAATTCTCCTGCAGGTAGAATTGTACCAAGTACTGTTATTGACATACCTGTTGCAGTCATCTCCGTAGCC
>NW_021387589.1:0-272 GCF_001605985.2 Dendrobium catenatum | reverse complement strand
ATTCACATTTTCATAGTTAGTGAGTTCTCTTCCTATCATTTGAATATTTTATTGCATGATTACGAACTTTTCGTATGAAATATCATGAATCAATTTTTGAAATGTATACAAGGTTTACTCAAATTGTAACTTCTTTGCACAATCTATCCCAAATTTCTTTACTAGAACCACAAGTTGAAACACGCATGTAATATTCAAATTTTAAAACACAGAAAAAATAATTCAAACACTTTGTATTAAGCTGTGCTAAATCTCTTTCATCAAAAGTTCAT
>NW_021387588.1:0-1366 GCF_001605985.2 Dendrobium catenatum | reverse complement strand
TCACTCTACCTGCGCTTTCTATCAATTGCTACAGCTATCCAGGAGAGAATATTGAAAGCCCAAAAACTATGTTACTCTTTGTTTTGCCAAAGGGATCAGAGGGAAACAACAAATAAGCAAGGGGGACAGGCTGCAGAAGCAGAGACTAAAAGAGAAGTTTATGCAGGTAGTTTCTAGAGCGAAAGTAATTTCATTAGGGCAATATCTTTCAATTCTATCTAATAGATTAAATAGTAATTCTTTGCATGTGTGATATTCTTTATTTTGTTAAACCTTAGGCATTCCAATTAGACACTTCAATTATTTTCTCCCTAATCCTTATATAGAGTGATGAGCCCTTTGTTGGGATCTTTCCCAATTGTCCTCCATTACAAAATTCTAGATTTCAACTTTTGCGAGAACCTCTTTACTGAAATTCTAGAATTTGTCCATCTCCACTGTAAGAATCTACCATCCATAACTTACAATTTCCAAACTAAGATTATCTACATAAAAAGTCTCATCCATTGAACTTGAAACTTATCACCAACTTCTTGGCATTAATAGGGCTATCCAAAAAGCTCGTTGTTTGCAAACAAATCGTATTCGACTTGTTATGAAATTCATGCTCAAATTGTTCGTTAAGCCAGAGAGCAAAATATGAATATATATTTTGAGCTCAGGTATCAGTTCTAACATCTCTTTCGCCGTGCATATTCAAGAAGACCTAGCCAACAAGTACCTTATCAACATATTTTTAAAGGTTGATTTTCAAAATATATATTTTCTGTGCTTACTCGAGAAACCCTAACCGGCAGTTAGATAATTTTTTTTTGGGTTTGCTCTTATGGTACGGTGAAAGTATTAAGCAGATGGATACCAAGATGTTTACGGTTCACCTAATGCGCTGCTGAAAGTATTTAGCATAATCGAGAAGCCCTTGCTATTTGTTATTGTGGTAAAAGTATTTAACATATTCCAGCAGCCCTAGGCAACTGCTTAGGTAAAATGTCATATCAATATATCAACTATTTTCTTGCCCTTTTGAGTTATGACTTATATATGACGATGTTTAGTTTTTATTATTATAGTAAACATTAAATTTAGTTTTTATTAGTATAGTAAACATTAAATTGGAATTGTGTGATAGAAAAGCACCACTCAAACATAAGGGAAATTCTATAAGATGGAAGTTAGACTTGCAATGCTTTATGGCGCATAATGTTAGCCATTAAAAGATAAGCATAATATTAAGTTAAGTGTTGCAGAGATGAGGATGTTTAGGTGGATGATGCAGGACTACATGCATGATTTAGAAACTTGCACAAAATATTTAAAGATCAATTTCAAATTTCATTATTAGTGATTAAAACCACAAAATAAAACT
>NW_021387587.1:0-246 GCF_001605985.2 Dendrobium catenatum | reverse complement strand
GAAAATTTTCTCCGTTAGCTTGCAATTTTCTATCTCGTAGGTGTCATTTGCATGCTTATGAATTTAATTCAAAATTTTCTTAATTGAGTTGTTCATTCTTATCATAGGATCGGGTTTGTTTTGTGAATTGTTCTTCCTTACATAAGAGAGTGAGTTTTCTTCTCTTATGTTTAGAAGATAATTTCACAACTGAGAATGTATTCTTTTAAAGATTTAGAAAGGAAGCCAAATACAAAAGTGAAAAGA
>NW_021387586.1:0-324 GCF_001605985.2 Dendrobium catenatum | reverse complement strand
AGGAGAGATACTTGTTTTAGTGCAATACTTGGAGGGTGACCAAACCACTATAAATCCGGTGTGTTCTTTTCTTATTATTTGCTTCCGCATTTAATTTCTGCATTTGATTTTCTTTGTGGTGATTTTGATTTGAGTTTTATCTTTGGTTTTAAAGTTGTCCAATTCAGCTATCTCATTGTTAGCCTTGGGCCAGTTTATAAGGGCTTAATATCCCTAATGAACTTTCACTTTAGGTACTTGCTTTAGCTGCTTAGCCTCCAATGTTAGAGCACGGCTAAGTGTGATTTATTTTGAGCATTTTTATTATTATTATTATTATTATTA
>NW_021387585.1:0-419 GCF_001605985.2 Dendrobium catenatum | reverse complement strand
TCAGAAGCTTTTTAAAGAGGAAGCAGAAGAGACGCCAGCAATGGAGTAGAGGTAAGTTTAACAAAAATAGCAAGGTTTCTAATGAAGTGATTTGTTATGAATGCAGGAAACCAGGTCATATCAAGACTGATTGCCCAAAACTCAAAGCCACTCCTGGTAAGGAGAAGATTGAGGAGAAACCTATGGTAAAGAAGGGCAAGAAGAAGTTTCAAAGAGCTTTCTGGGCAGACTCAGCTTCAGACTCATCGGAGACAGAAAAAGAAGAACAAGTCACTAATCTTTGCTTAATGGCAGACAATATGGATCACTCAGATCAAGAAGAGGTATGTGACTTATCCTATGATGAATTATTTGAAGTTTCTGAACACATGCATGATTCATCTAGGAAAATGAAAAAGATGCATACTAGTGTTAGCTTA
>NW_021387584.1:0-974 GCF_001605985.2 Dendrobium catenatum | reverse complement strand
GTATTTAGTTCTATATTGCTATGTATTACTATATATTAATTAATACACAATATTACACACTTAACATATCAATATTACTGTGTACTAATATGTATTAAATGTATATTTCTGTGTACTAGCTAAAAATAACTAAATGCATAATAATATATAATAATACCTAATAATGCATGATAATACAATCAACACATCATATTTTTATTAGAATCCGAACATAGCCTACATATGATGTCCGCTTATAATAATTTCTCAACACCCTTCAAGAGTAACTTGAACAATACCGGCTCAATATTTAAAAACAGTAAAATTACTACCATGCAATTAGTTCGAAAACTGGTATCATTTTTTTCAAGTTATTAACTCCATTAACACGTAGTAAGCACACAAATATAGGTAAAATCCATATGTAAGATTGGATGAAACATTCCATGGAATAAACCCAACAGAAAGTAATTCAACCACACAGAGCTTGATAAAGTAGTTATGATGGGATGAAGCCTCCAAAGAGTAAGCTTCTCAGGCCTTCAAAAATGTATGGTCAAGTTTGAGATCCAGTCCTCGATACCTCTATCTGATCTGATGTGGATGGAAGAACTTCAACGTTGATAACCCTCGAAGACCGGCCACTTTGATTGTTGCTTCGCCCTGCAAAAAACATACAGAAAAGTTTTGGGACGTAGCCGAACCATAATTATATTCCTTCAGCCAGATAAATTGACAAAAGAAGCAGCCAAACCATAATTATTAACCATCAACCAAATAGACACTGCCTCTCTTTGAATGGGCTCTTAACTATGAATTTAAAGCATGTAACATATAAGTCATGTTTGATTATTTATATTAACCGAGGTTGTTTCCAGCAAAAGAGTCATCATATAAATATGCTACATTCTTGTCCAATTTTGCAAAAGCAGAATATGCATTTCTTTGAGTGTTGCAAGGTTAATGATGAGTAGTGCATGGCATGGATGTCTGAC
>NW_021387583.1:0-1686 GCF_001605985.2 Dendrobium catenatum | reverse complement strand
TTTGGGAATTTATTTTCTTAATATTGTGAGAAGAGTCAACACACTTATAGATAAAATATGAGTTGAAAAATACATCAAAGTTAGTACATGAAAAATTTATGAAAAAAGGGAAAAAATCACTAGGATTTGCTCAGTTGAAATGATTATATTAGTGTTTGTCATTTTTTTCATATGATGTCATTTTCTATTATTAGGAATGGTGTAGATACAATATAATAAACACAAACTATATATAACGAATTACATATTGATAGTTGGAAGAGTCATGTAGCATGAGAGATGTCCTCAATAATCGTTAGTCTTTATTTGGTCGTTCTTCATTGAAGTGAAGATATTAATTAAGAATCAAGAAGTCCATCATAAATCTTGATGTTGAGATCATGATTTATAATTGGATTATATAATATGCATCGGCATTGTAGGCATTGACGTTTGTTGAAGTTGTTGGCGATAACAAGTGAAAAAAGTCAATATGCATCATTATATGAAGGCTACAATGATTGGAGGATACTAGTTGGGTAATAGAGATCAAAGGATTATAATTAGGCAATGGAGATACCAAAGTGATATGGTGATGAAAATTTAGTAGTGGCTTGACAACCTTAATTAGGTTGTGGCTTTATGATGGAGGACATGCAGTGGTTCGACAAAGGCATATAAGCATTGTTTTGGTAGTGTTCTAACAAAGGCGGCTGAGCAATGGTCCAACATTGGTGGTCGAGCATTGGAGCTTCAAAACTTTTGAAAGCCTTTGAGCTCTTTTGCGATCAAGCTAATGTCCATGCCTTAAGCTCATGATATAGAGAGTGGATTGTAATAACTCAAATATGATAAATAGATTTTCTTGAAAAATATAAAAATTCTGAAGTAGAGTGCTTTTGTTGCTAATTTAATGAGCACTACAACACCAAGCCATGAATATATATTTATAAATATCCATGTCTCACCTCACCGACTCCTTCACTAGGTTGCTTGGTCAAGAAGAAGAATTTGAAAGATGAGAAGAAGAGGGCTGAGAGAGAAATATCATTGAATCATATTTGTCAATCATTACTTCTACAAGTTTTATTTTATTCGTTGCAAATGACTAATCTCTTATTTTTGTTTTCAATTATTTTTATTTCTATGAATTTTATCTCTTCTAAATCCGTAAAAAATGCATTAATTTCTTAAGCACCATACAAGTTTGCATATGCTATAACTTTAATTATTCTGAACGATTTGATATGATTTTATTGTATTTTAAATAAAATATTGAATGATGTCAAATAAATGATATGATAACTTCATGTGATCATTATCGTACTGATCCATGTGATTTACTAATTGAGAGTCATAAGAAGCTGGAGATTGCTTGTGAGTTATAAGGAGTTGGGGTGACTGATTCACATGATTCAATGAGAGTTATAAGGAAGATATTAATTGAGTGTTATAAGGGCGTGCAACTGATTGAGAGTCATAAGTGCCGGAGCAAGATACATTTAAGATACACTTATTGAATATATTAATATTGATGCCGATGCTGCTACGAACACTGCATGTACTGATATTGTGACTAACACTAATATTGTTTACTTTCATTAACACTATTTAACGTTATTGATCAAGATACTATATAATATTGTTGATTGTTACTGATACCGTGACTGATGATGTAATAGATTGACATGTGTGATGAAATATAAA
>NW_021387582.1:0-249 GCF_001605985.2 Dendrobium catenatum | reverse complement strand
TTTTTGGAGATATGTTAAATGTTTATTGTGAAGTTTTTTTATTTTCATCCTGTCCGACCTCTGTTCCCGCCTCGCCCTCGCGAGCTACGGGTCGTGACAGCATAAACCAAGGTAAATCTACATGGCTACTGTCAATCTTCAAGTTGATTAACAAACTCATCAAAACCAGCTTATTCATTTAGCTTCCACTGTAAAACCTTTGCCTCCTTCGTAATATGAAAGGTCACAAGTTCAAATCTTAAAACATTG
>NW_021387581.1:0-234 GCF_001605985.2 Dendrobium catenatum | reverse complement strand
ATAAAGGCTAGGAATAGATATTAAAATCATCATAAATTTAAATGTTAGCATTCAATATGGGAGGAATAAAAAACCACTTTCCTAATAAAAATAATGTAGATTTAGCCAAAATCTCTAAATTATTCTATTAGATAGCACGTATTGATTCTTATGATAGTAGAATATTAAGCATGTAGGAGTCTTAGGCTTCGTTTGGAATAGTTTTCTTGTTGCTTTCTATAATATCTTTCTAAT
>NW_021387580.1:0-291 GCF_001605985.2 Dendrobium catenatum | reverse complement strand
TTAATTATTCAAAATAGGTACTAATTAATAAGCATTTCACTATAATTGAGTCAAGTCAACGCCTTAATTATTAATTCACTATTAATTCGCTACTTAGGCAGATCAAATACTATTTAAACAATCAAAGTCTCATCATTCATCATCTCTATAAACACTACTTAAACCCTAATTAATTATAGTTAACATAATTTGACATCCTAGTCGTTAATTAATAAATAATTATTTATGCTAATGCTATATAGCTTTCTTAATCTATATCTAATTAATTTTAATAATTCCTAACTAGCAAAA
>NW_021387579.1:0-208 GCF_001605985.2 Dendrobium catenatum | reverse complement strand
CTAAATTAAAAATAATATACTTTATTATATTTTTTAAAATTTTATCAAACAAAGAAAAAATAAAGATATATGATACAAGTAGCTCTAAATATACACTTCTTTTAATAATACAGTTTAAAATTGTAATATGCATATTACATTCTCATTAACAGTGCCAAAATCTTGATAAGGCATTGTATTTGCTTTGAATTTTTATGGAAATATACTT
>NW_021387578.1:0-292 GCF_001605985.2 Dendrobium catenatum | reverse complement strand
GTCTCCAAATTATTTTAAAACTATATCATCTTTCTAAAAAATCCTAAAATCAACTTATTTTCAAATATTAAATTTAATTTTGAAATTATATGCATTAAATCTTGAGAGCCTTAAGGGAAATATTGGAATTTTAAACATGGATTGAGCTTATGTTAATGGAAATCAGGGGGAAGGATTAGTGGATAGTTGTGTTTCAACTATTCAATAATCAAGTTATTACTCATGTTAATTATTTTCAAATCTTGCATGTGTAGCATGCACACACCACTTAGCCTAGGTTCTCCTAGATTTA
>NW_021387577.1:0-1472 GCF_001605985.2 Dendrobium catenatum | reverse complement strand
CCTGTATCCTTCTTCTCTAAGTGCAGCAACTTTAGGATGTCTTCGAGATCGAGTCGAGTTTGTGTTTTTAATTTCTTTTTATTTCTTAATTTGAAATGTAAGAGTTTGTTCGTCCCTCTTCCTCATCTTTAGTCATTTTCATCGGTAGAAGTCCGTATGTCTTTTGTGATCAAGAGATATAGGGTCCCCTATATTTTTTGGTCGCATCATATGCTCACTTTATTCCTCTATGCCATCCATACACTGCGGTGACAGTAGCGTCAGTATTCATCAGGGAGATAGTCAGACTACACGGAGTGCAAGAGGCGATAGTATCAGACAGAGATAAAGTGTTCCTCAGCCATTTCTGGAAAAAATTGTTCAGACTGCAGGGGACGATGCTAAAAAGAAGTATGGCTTACCACCCACAGACGGATGTCCAAACAGAAGTAGTCAATCGGAGCTTGGAGACTTATCTGAGATGCTTCGCATCAGAAACACCCAAGCTATGGGCTAAATGGCTATCATGGGTCGAGTACTTGTACAACACCTCTTTTCATTCAACCTCTCAGATGACCCCATTTAAGGTGTTATACGGAAGGGATCCGCCCCACTTGGTGCATTTTGGGAGTAGCAGCACACCCGTGTTTTCAGTAGAGGAGTGTTTGGAGGAGAGGGATAAGACACTGGAAGAGTTAAAAAGACATCTGTTGAGAGCTCAAAAGATTATGAAGAAACAAGCTGATGGGCATCAGAGGATATTCAATTTGAGGTGGACGAGAAGGTATTTTTGAAACTCCGCCCATATTGACAGAAAACGATCGCCAACAGGAGGAATGAGAAGCTTGCTCCAAGGTACTTCGGTCCTTATGAAGTACTGGAGAAAATTGGAACCGTGGCATATCGTCTAAAGCTACCACCGACAGCGACGATCCATCCGATTTTCCATGTATCCCAGCTAAGAAGAGCCATTGGAGATTATGCTACCAGTTCTGAGTTACCAGGGACATTAACAGGTGAAATGGAAATGATATGGAAACCTTTGGAGCTCATGGAGGTTCGTCAGAAAGCAGATGGAGCCACAGAAGTCCTGATCAAATGGAAGAACCTCCCTGACTACGAGGCCACGTGGGAGCCATACGAGCGGATGAAGCGACAGTTTCCTAACTTCCACCTTGAGGACAAGGTGGTTCTTTGAGAGGGCGGTAAGGTTAGACCGGTCCTCCATGGACCGGTCCGCCGGCCCAGCCCCTTGGGCCAGTCCAGATGTTTTACCGTAGGAGGTCGGTGGGCTCAAAGGAGGGGGAAAGAGTGGGGTCCACTTGAGATTCAAATACTTTCTTGGAGCCAAAAGGAGTGGAAGCAAGGGCTATTTGGTCCTTTTTTGTTATTTTTGAATTGTATGCATTAAGTAGGGAGAAAAGAATAGATTAGGGTTATGTGAAATTTGCTTTGAAGTTTTCTTGTTCTTCTTTGGTGGCTAGGGCTCTAGA
>NW_021387576.1:0-325 GCF_001605985.2 Dendrobium catenatum | reverse complement strand
GAAATTGAGCAATCTTGAGCTTGTTAGATTCATCTTGTCAAGACACCTGATTCAACTATTAATATGATGACCATTTGAAAATCTAATTAGTATTCTAAACTTTCTAACTACACTTCGAGTGCTTAATATGGGCTCATTGGAACTCTGACTACAACACTTTAATCACAATCCAATCTGATAAGACATAGAGATGAAACATGCCCTATCATGTTAGCTTATGACAAACGAATCACAAGATCTAGTTTTGAATTTTTTTTAGATTTCTTCTTCCAATTTAAACTTTAATATATATATATATATATATAACATCTAGTAAATTGAAAAT
>NW_021387575.1:0-286 GCF_001605985.2 Dendrobium catenatum | reverse complement strand
TAGTAAACCACATTATATTATTTGATTAACCTAATGTTGATACAGTTAATGATTAAATAATCTTTCATGAGTCAGACTCCTAAGCAAATCCTTAGATCTTCTTACCGTTGTTATCATTCTCTCTTCCTTAGTTACAATAAATCTAACTTTCAAGATCAAAGTTACATATGAAGGAACCATCGAAATCCAGGAAATCTGGACGAGCATCTTCATTCATAAATGGGAATTATCTCCAATTTTCTTTTAAGAGAAACAAAAAATAATAAACAAAGTTTACATATTTTTA
>NW_021387574.1:0-327 GCF_001605985.2 Dendrobium catenatum | reverse complement strand
GATAAAGGCTTGATGTTGTTGTATTGGTTTGTCTTTGAACTTCTATATCATCTTCAAAAAATTCATAGCTTCTAATTTAGGCTCATTAAGTGAAAGATTATTAAATTTTAATATTTTCATATCATCAAGAGACTCAAATCCATCTCGAAAATGAGAGAATCTTGCTAATACGACACGTCTTTTTTTTTTTCAGATTTCTTTTTGTTTTTCAACGGACAAGCGTATCGGATACGCGTGTCATTTTGAAATTAAATAGTATTTTAATTGGATACGGCTTTGGCGTATCCGAAACGTATCGGTGGAGTATCGGAGGCGTATCTGTGTATC
>NW_021387573.1:0-536 GCF_001605985.2 Dendrobium catenatum | reverse complement strand
TACCTTATATATACCTAAGTCATACTAGGGAACTATTATACTGTCTTACATAATACAGTAATATGATGTTCACATTGTTGTGATATTATTTTCTCTTATAAAAGACAAAAAACTTCTCAAACGCTTTTTTTTTTGTGATTCAAGAAATATACAATTTATAGTGTATCTCAATCACCAGATGATCAATCCCAGGGGGATTTGATCTTACATCCTTGGTGGATTCTCTCGACCTCTTCCAAACAAGTTAACGTCATCGAGCAAGGCTATGACATACAATCTCGGATAGGTCTTACATCTTTGGTGGATTCTCTCGACCTCTTCCACACAGGTTAACATTATCGAGCAGTGCTCTTACATACAACCTCGGATAGGCCTTACATCCTTGGTGGATTCTCTCGACCTCTTCCACATAGGTTAACGTCATCGAGCAGGGATCTGACATACAACCTCGGATAGGTCTTACATCCTTGGGGGATTCTCTCGATCTCTTCCACACAGGTTAACTTCATCGAGCAGGGCTCTGACATACAACCTTG
>NW_021387572.1:0-212 GCF_001605985.2 Dendrobium catenatum | reverse complement strand
ATGATTTGTGGAAGAACGATAATACGTTGAGCTATTTTAGCTCATTCTATGTTATACATTTCATTTTCAGATCAGGGTAGGGGAAAATGGTCGATTGAGTAAGTAAGTTTTTTTAGTCTAGTTGGTGTGTATGTACATTTTCAATTTTTGCTTTAGATTTTTTAATAGTCTTGGCTTTTTTGTATTTCCTGCCATATGTTTGTATGTTGTTA
>NW_021387571.1:0-701 GCF_001605985.2 Dendrobium catenatum | reverse complement strand
TAGCTAGAGACTCTAGTACCCTTACTTTAAAATTCCATCCCAATCAGAGATCATCACCATAATTCACCAGCATAATCAGAAACAAAATACACAATGGCAGAGTGCTAACCGCCATACAGCCCCCATAAAAGATATCTAGGAAAAGCTGTATTCTGACCAACATTGGGCCCATCGGCCATGGTACTAAAATAACACTCCCATTAATGAGATTTCAAGCCCTCTCCTCTCTTACACTACCCCTATTTTTGTTGAGGAAATGAGTGGTTCGAGGTGCAGTAAAAATTCATGGAAAATGAACCTCCCTCTATTTCTTTCCCAAGAAATTCATTCAACATCTTTCATCCTTATCTACACTATCTTCTCTCCATGATCACTCAAAACCCTATAGAACGATATAAAAAATAACCAATATGTCACATCCGAGATTTTTCATTTTGTATTCCAAGTTCGAAAAACTATGAGTTACTAAAAGGTAGAACACCAAATTTGTTTAATTTACATGTTTTTGGTAGCAAGGTGTTCATTCATAACAATGGAAAATCTGCCTTAGGAAAATTTGATCCAAAATCAGATGAAGCAATTTTTGTTAGATATTCAAGTGTTGGAAAATCTTATAGGGTATTCAACAAAAGAACTTTAGTTATTGAAGAAACCACAGATGTTATATTTAATGAATCTGGAAATTTAGAAGAGCCAAATAT
>NW_021387570.1:0-342 GCF_001605985.2 Dendrobium catenatum | reverse complement strand
GTACTGTATTTATTTTACTTCAAATCAAACAAAAATAATAATTACTTTCATATATCTTTCACTCATCTAAATTCTTCAAAGTATTTTAAATATAATTATTTTACACTTCATTTTACTTTGCGTTCTTTTCTTAGCAAACCCAAGGCCACCTAATGAAAATGATACGCAAACGAATAAAATAAAATCTTCACCTAAATAATTGGTCATTAACGCAATTTTAATCTTTTTTTCGAGATATTTTATATTAGTATTTTTTTGGGAGGAATATTTAGGTTAATTAAGTCAAATTAATACACATGTCATATATGTAAGCTTCAAAGTTGAGTTTTTTTTTTTTTTTTT
>NW_021387569.1:0-206 GCF_001605985.2 Dendrobium catenatum | reverse complement strand
GGACCAAGAAATTAAAAAGTTTTCTATGAATTGATAAGTCCTAAATATATTTTTTTGAGCAACCCATAACCTAAAAAATATGAATCAGAATATCTAATATTTTCAAATCAAGAGTTGTTCTTAGGATACAAAATCTCTAAGTCTTGAGTTCCAAAAAGGTATCTCAAAATTTTTTTTACTACTGTCAAATATGATTATTTTGGATT
>NW_021387568.1:0-642 GCF_001605985.2 Dendrobium catenatum | reverse complement strand
GCTGTCTCTGCACCCCTACCTCCTTTATCACTGAGCGATCATTTAGGGGCCTTAGCTGGTGATCCGGCCTTCCATGCAGGTTAACGTCATCGAGCAGGGCTCTGACATATAACCTCGGATAGGTTTCACATCATTGATGTATTCTCTCGATCTCTCCCATATAGGTTACGTCATCAAGCAGAGCTCTGACATATAACCTCAGATAGGTCTTACATCATTGGTGGATTCTCTCGACCTCTTCTATACAGGTTAATGTCGTCGAGCAAATGCTTCGTCATACAACCTCGGATAGGTTTCACATCCTTGCTGGATTCTCTCGAACTCTTCTTCATAGTTTAACGTCATCGAGCAGGGCTCTGACATACAACATCGGATAGGTCATACATTCTTAGTGGATTCTCGTGACATCTTATACAAAGGTCAACATCATCGAATAACACTCTGAGTGAACAAAATTCTCTCTATAAAGATTCCATAAAAGCAAGTGGTTGATAAATTCACCACTCATACAAAGACTTTAGTAGTCTAAAATACCCTCACAAAAAATATGAGGGGCAATATATCAAAGCATGCCTTAAAGATACAATCATAATTCAGCTTGCTCCTAAGGACAAGTTCTCAACTTCTTATTCAGTATCAATG
>NW_021387567.1:0-308 GCF_001605985.2 Dendrobium catenatum | reverse complement strand
GGCTTTGAACTAGTGGTATGCATCCTCGTTTTTGGGTTGGGAGAGGTAAGTTTCAGCAAGTGATCATGGTTCTCTGCCTGCTTCAGGAGGAAGCAAAAGTGAAAGTGCTCAAATGGCACTTGAAAGTTCGTTAGGGATGTTAAGCCCTTATGAACTTGCCCAAGTCCAACAAAGAGAGAAGTGAATTTGATAACTTAAAAACCAAAGAGAAAACTCAAACCAAAATCACCACAGAAATTAAGTGCAGAAGAAAAATAAATGCGGAAGCAACAATAAGAAAAGAACACACCGGATTTATAGTGCTTCGG
>NW_021387566.1:0-1218 GCF_001605985.2 Dendrobium catenatum | reverse complement strand
GCCCCTGACTATACGAAGAAAAAAAATTAGGTGCCAAGCATCCGAATCCAAGTTTGGGGAGATCCCCTACAACCCTCGAATGAGCTCTGACATACTGAATTGAGGTTCGAGGCAATAATACGATCCGATTAATCGACACAATAAGATTCCACACAAAACTAACATCCAATTCCCACTTTAGATGCATCACATTCCATTTGAAAGACTTGGTAGACATCAGACGAAGCTAAGAGGGAAACAATGGACTCGTCGTTTTAGCTTTTCAAGGCTGATTTGTGCCATTTGATTTCATATGAATTATTCTTACTCAATAAAGGCATTAAATGATAGGTGATATAAAAGAATTATTTAATGAATCGGTAGTCAAATGAATTAACCAGTGAAACCTTCTGATGTCAGTGAAGGTTTGTGGAGTTGGCAAATCAACTGTAGCAGAAACTTTTGATTGATCCATTGTAATGCATTCTGCAGAAGTAATAAAGCCTAAGAAATCAATTTTGTTAGCTTAAAATGGTACTTTCCAAGATTGGCTCTGTTCGAATGCAGCAAGGCGTTGCTCCATGATTCGACAGAGCAAGAAAAAGCGAAATCTCAAAGAATATATGCCTGAAAAAAAGAATGTAGAGTAAAATAAATACGGTGTATTTGAAATATTTTTGAGTTATTCGATGAGTGTAAAATAAATATTAGTTTTTACCTTTTTTTTATTTGTTTGGCATAATGTAAATTGAATGCAGTTTAATGTTCAAAATGGTGGTGGTTGGCGGTGGCTGAAGGTGGCCGATGGTCGCCGAGAGTGTCTGTAGGTGGTTGCTGGCCGGTGGTGGCTAGCAATAGCCAGTGGCCGGCAAAGGTCGACAGTGGCCGGAGGCAAAGGTGGCGACCGACGGTGGAAATGGCGGAGAGTTTCTAATGTATTTGAAAATCGGAGGAATTCCAAATACACAAGATTTGACTTAAGGGATGAATTCTTTTTACTTCAAAATTTTACTATGCATTACTTCAAATCTAACACTATTATTTTCAAAATTTATACATTTTGAATATTTTATACCCATTTTACAATAAACCAAACAACTTGAGATACTTCAGCCTCAAAATTATTTGATTTTGAATTTAATGGGCTATGATTTAATCTTTGTTTATATAATTATTGCATCCTGGAGTATTCGCGGCGGTATAGAAATATATAGTTTAACGTCTTAGCATTGTACGAAG
>NW_021387565.1:0-1752 GCF_001605985.2 Dendrobium catenatum | reverse complement strand
ATCTAAACTTAATTTCAATAAGAGATGACTCTATACTTATTCCATAGGATTCTAACATGCTTGAATTAGATTTAACTTGATTTGTAATTGAACTTGCAAAAATCTAGATCAAAACTTGACCTAAGCTTTTGTAAATTCATAAACTAGGTTGGATTGCATCAAATGACCTAGAGAAAATTATGGGGCATCAACCTTAGATCCTAGAATCCCTCTACCAATTTTCAGCCTAAAACAATTTATCTATTTTTATTTAAAAATAAAATAAGGTTTTATTTATAATTGAAATTATTTAAAAATTGCTACTTAAAATATTTTTTACTTATTTGTAAGATATAGTATTTAAAAATACGAACAAGATGAGCAAAAGAACTTAAAAAATAGATAAGAAATGAAAATCTTATGTATTTTTGAAGTTCTGTGTAACTTTAAAATTTAATTAGGGATTTCAATTATCTGGTTAGCTGGCGGCGCTGACCAGACACGCATCACGCACGGAGAAGGCCACCCGGACGGTGGTGGTCACACGGGGACTGGCCACTTAACCAGCACGACAAGACCTGTGACCGTCAGATCGATCAAAGGGGAAATCGGACGGTCAGGATCTAATCCATGGTACCAAGCTTTATCCCGAACGATCGGACGGAGGTGATAGATCCGATGGTTTGAATCAACGATCAGGATTTAGTCCGCTGAGGGTATGGCTAAACCATGGCCATAACAGGTTTTAAGTCAGGACTAATCACAGCCGTTGATCTAAACAGAGCAGATCCAACGGCTGGCGACCTGTCTTCCTCCTCCAGCTAAACCGAGGACCCTAAGGATGTTTTTGATTTCATTTTCAAAAAATACTCAACCAAACATTTTAAAAATTGAAACAGAGATGGTCTAGGATGTAAGAAAGAGTGGGGAAGTGTCCTCTAGGCATTTGATGCAAGTATTAACGTTTTATTTAAGAACCTAGAAAACAAACTAGGGTTTAGGATTTATCACCGTAAAATGGATCGATTTATTTGATTTTTTCACGGTTGAATTTGTAGGCTGTCCACGTGTTGTTCTCATTCAGGTTTTGAGCTTGGAGGAACACTGGAAATGGAGTTGAGCGAGCTTAGATGGATGCTCTCTCAGTTCAAGCTTGATCTCCCCTCAAATGAACTCCAAACAGTGGGAAATGATGGAGAAAATATAGGTAGAGCTCTAAGAAACTAGAACGAAATCTCAAGAGCTATGGGGATTCTCTAGAATGCAAGAGGGATAGAATGAGCTCCTCCCGCCTCTCTTCCCTATTCCAGCTGCTGGAGCCAAAAGGGACGGTCTGGATGGCTCAAAGAGGGTGTTGGGATGCTGGACACCTGTCCCTGGCCGTTAGAGGAGCAGAAGGAAGTGGTTGGCCAGGTGAAAATGACTCAAAGTCGTTCTCACATGGGGGGGGGCACGGGCTTTTAGGGCTGAGCTGGAGGAATTCCAAGCAGCTAGGGGAGATTGGGCCAAGCTCCAGGAAGCTTCTGGAGTCGTTCTCATGGGCTGGATGGGCCGGATTTGGGCTAGATTAGGATCCATTGGTCGGGTTGATCGAATGGGCTTGTTTGAGCTCTTGATTGAGCCATGGGCACCTCAGGGCTTAGGTCAGGTTGGGTTGAGTTGGTTTAACCCCAGGGAAACTTTAGGAAGTTATTCAATTGACTGAACCTATTTAGATTGAGTTAGGGGAGTTAGATTGGTTGCGTTGACCACACAAGCTAATTTGAGCATATA
>NW_021387564.1:0-517 GCF_001605985.2 Dendrobium catenatum | reverse complement strand
GCAAGAGGATATGGGACCCTTTCACCTTCTATTCTGAAGATTCGATATAGCAAGACAGATAGTTGGTATGCTTTTGCTACTTTACTTTTGGTTCTTCTCTTGGCTTTGCCCTTACTACAGGGTAAGGCGAGAGGAGAATATCTCTACCTTCTTCACCCTTGAGATGATCTTTACCTTTGGTCCTTCTCTTGGCTCTGCCCCTACCACAGGGTAAGGCCAGGAGAAGACCATACTACGAGTTCACCATTTTGGTGAATCTTGGCTTGTGCACTGCTGCTTTCTCTTCTTTCCTAGGCTCTGCCCCCGCTATGGGGCAAGGCCAGGAGAAGAATCTCCTACTTTTTCCACCATCTTTCTGATACTCTTTTGATCATGTTTTCCACTCTACCCTTCTGTGGCTTAGTCGGTCAACGCCAACACGAGCGGTTCACTAGTCGTTTGCCACTCCTGTTGGGGGTCCGTTTGTTGACCTCGATTTTACCCAGATTTGGGCCCGAACAGTTGACTTGGTCAAATT
>NW_021387563.1:0-240 GCF_001605985.2 Dendrobium catenatum | reverse complement strand
AAAAATTAAATGTGATATTATTGTCTATATATATTAAAAAAAATGAACAATGAATTTAAAATATGTGGCTCAAAATTATTATCTTATAAAAATAGCATTCTTCAATAACCACTAAACTACACATCCTTTCACTGACCGCACGATGATATAGTCTAATTATTAGGATTTTAAAAAAATGTAATGGTTTTATATATTTGATTATTATCCTTTTAAATGCAATTACTAAACTCATAAATTTAA
>NW_021387562.1:0-276 GCF_001605985.2 Dendrobium catenatum | reverse complement strand
ATAGATGTTAAGAGTGCCTTTTTGAATGGGTAATAAAGAAAGATGTGTACGTTGAATAACTCCCATGCTTTAAAAATTCTCAATTTCTCAATCATGTGTTCAAATTAAAATGGTCATTATATGGACTTAAACAAGCACCCAGAGCATGGTACTAAAGGTTAAGCACATTCTTACTAAAAATATCTTTTGTTAAGGGGAGTGTATACACCACCCTATTTCTAAAAAAGGTAGGAGATGAGTTACTGATTGCTTAAATTTATGTTGAAGATATTGTGT
>NW_021387561.1:0-608 GCF_001605985.2 Dendrobium catenatum | reverse complement strand
CTTTGAGACGTATTTTGATATATTGCCCTCCATATTTTTGGAGACACTGTCAGACTGTTATGATCTTTATATGAGTGATGCTTTTATCAATCACTTACTTTCATGAGATCTTCTTTAGAGAGAATGTTCACTTAGAACATTGCTTGATGATGCTGACCTATATAGAAGAGGTTGTATCTGTATAAGAGGTCGCGAGAATCCACTAAGGATGTATGACCTATCTGAGGTTATATGTCAAAGCACTGCTCAATGATGTTAATCTATATGGAAGAGGTCGAGAGAATCCAGCAAGGATGTGAGCCCTTTATGAGGTTGTATGTCAGAGTATTTACTCGATGACGTTAACATGTGTGGAAGAAATCGAGAGAATCCACCAAGAATATAGGACCTATCTGAGGTTGTATGTCAGAGCACTTTGCTCGTTGACAATAACCTGTATGGAAGAGGTCGGGAGAATCCACTAAGGATACAAGACCATTCTAAGGTTGTATGTTAGAGCACTTTGATCGATGACGTTAACCTGTATGTAAAAGATTGAGATAATCCACCAATGATGCGAGACCTTTCCAAGGTTGTATGTCAGAGCACTTTGCTTGATGACGATAACC
>NW_021387560.1:0-561 GCF_001605985.2 Dendrobium catenatum | reverse complement strand
GGAAATTATTATTATCTGTCTGTGCAGAGTCAAGTGATCGCCTATATATAGGCTGATTACAAAGCATTGTTATTAATCTATCCAATCCTAATTAGCCACGTATTTAGACTATTTTACATTATTTTATTTATCTACTAATATCTCCCCGCAAACTGAAGGGTTCTTGATGACCGTCAGTTTGAGTCTTAAAGTCTGAAATCTCATAGTAGGAAGAGGCTTAGTAAATATATCAGCAATTTGGTCTGTAGTGTTGATTGGATAGATGCGAATGTGCTTGTTCTGAATGTGATCTCGTACAAACCGTTGATCTATTTCAATGTGTTTAGTACGAGCGTGAAACACCGGATTGTTTGATAAGGCGATTGCTGACATATTGTCACAATAGATATCTGTTGGTTGTGTTTGGTGAACTCCAAATTCAGATAGTAACTTGCGGATCCAAATAACGTCAGCTGTGAGAGCAGCAAGTGCACGATATTCGGATTCAGTTGAGGATCGAGCAACGGTGTGCTGCTTTTTAATCATCCAAGATATGAGAGTATCGCCAAGAAAGGAACAGTA
>NW_021387559.1:0-213 GCF_001605985.2 Dendrobium catenatum | reverse complement strand
AGTTTTTGTTAAAAGTATTTAAATTATAAAATAAAAATAGAAAATATATATAGATTTATCGTTCATGACTTTTTAATTTATCTTAAATTTCTAAAATAATATTATTCGCTTTTATTTTACATTCAAAAAATAATTAAAGTTTAAATCAAACAGCGCCTGAAAATATCAAAATGCAGAGTAAAAATTAGAGTAAGCTGTTTTCTTATTTAAAAA
>NW_021387558.1:0-421 GCF_001605985.2 Dendrobium catenatum | reverse complement strand
GTCATATTCACTTAATATTCAAATTAAGCCCAAGTTCGAATTTATTTAGGTCCAAATCATATTTATCTTTAAGTTCTTTGCTTAGTTTGTTTGAGTTCAAGTTCACAAGTCATGTTGTCCTTTGGATTCAATCAGTTCTAAGTGCAGTCCTATGTTCACCCAAAATTTTGGTAGCCTCTCGGCATCTCCCCTATTTAGGGAAAACTATAGAAAATTGGGCCTCCTGCCACGCTAGAGAAAACCGTGTACGGTAGGTGTCCTTGGACACCGTGTCCGTGAAATCTTCAATCCCACCATGCCAGAGAAAGGCGTGTATGAGTCTTCGGTACTTGTTGCAAAATTAAAGCAGTTGTTTCCCCGCAGGTATAGAGTAATGCATGAGTACTTAAATGTTGTCCCATCCATGCTAAGAAAAACGTAT
>NW_021387557.1:0-319 GCF_001605985.2 Dendrobium catenatum | reverse complement strand
AGCCGTCGATTTACGACGCCTCCTGTGATAGATGCGTCAAATCTTCGTGCCGATATCCGCATCAAAAAATCTCAATGAGGCAAAATGATCCCAGTATAATTGTTGGGTATACTTTGATAGAGTCTTGAAACTAATTTCAAATATTCTGGATGATACTAGATCAAACATCTTGAAACAACAATTAGCGCATAAAGTGATTTTTCTCACCATGATTATCTCTCAGTGATATGAATTTAAAAACGAATGGCGAGCTTGAACTCCATGAAGCATTGAAACTTCAGTAGAGATTTATGGTCGGCACATCATTTTGGTTCTAAGC
>NW_021387556.1:0-324 GCF_001605985.2 Dendrobium catenatum | reverse complement strand
GGTTCAGGTCGTGTCAACCCGGCAACCCGCCGGTCGGGTCCGGGTTCGGTTTTTCGACCCGTTTGTCTACCCGGGTCGTGTTAGGGTTGACCCGTTTGAACCCAGGTCAGTTTCGGGTTCGACCCGAACCCGACCCGTGACCTGAAATTGACACCCCTAGTTAAAATCTCTAATTTATTTTATTAATTACTTCCATATCAAGTGTTGATCTTGTTTATTTTAAAATATTAAAAAAGGTTTCAAAAAGATTTTTTCATTTGTTTAAGAAATTTTAAAACACTAATTCACCCCCTCTTGGTTAGTCTCAGGCTAGTTCATAAGGGC
>NW_021387555.1:0-954 GCF_001605985.2 Dendrobium catenatum | reverse complement strand
GTTTGTAACTCATTTCAATCTCTATTGATGCAAAATCAAATAAACCTTACATGAGGAAGGTTTAATTTCTTGGTAACTTTAATATATTTTCCATCAACTCTTAGATATGGCTACTTCTATCCTTCGAAAATTTTTTATCCAATACATTCTTCTCTATATAAGCATGAGTGAATTTAAAATCTTGCATATTTTTTGTAACTGTATTAAGAAATCGTTTTTTCTCCATCCTTGGATGATCATACATGTTCTTATTTCCTGGATTTCTTTGAGGAGGAATTATTTTTATCTTTAAATAACATACATTTCATGCATGTTTGGATTATATGATCTTTATTTTAGCTTTAGAATGAGCTGGCTATGCAGTTTGTAAGTGTTTGAATAGCCTACATTATGGTTTCTAGGATATCTCCCCATCACTATAATCAATTATGCCAATTCTTTTTACCATCTTATATCCCATGTCAAATGAAAGTAGTATATTAGGTTTATTTTCTAGGATCTATTTATTTATAAGATTGTTGTTGCTACCTTATACAGTGCCTTCTACAATCTCTGAAGGTATATCTTATTTATTTTTCATGAATTTCTGATTTTTTTTCCCGCTTTTGAAGATTGAGCTTGTCATTATTATATGATCTATTTGAATTTTGTAATTGGTTTTCATGTATTGGTTAATTATATTAGTTATGCTTATGCTTTTTTTTTTCTTTTTTTCACTAAAAAAATGGTTGGTTTATTTTTTTTTCATTTACGTTTTGAATTTGGCTTGGGATGACTATATAATTGAAATATATTCACCATATTTTTATTCAAATCAAATTTATTGTCTTCTTGAAATGAGAAGGGAAGCGATGAATATGACTTTCATTACCATATATTTGTTTAGTTATTTTATTTTTTTTATTCATGGGAATATGAAACTTTAATTATTTTTAAAAGTTATTAAACTACTCT
>NW_021387554.1:0-293 GCF_001605985.2 Dendrobium catenatum | reverse complement strand
GTCCCCTGCTGGTGGGGAATCCGCTCCCGGGGCTGCGTCTGGCCCGTCCTCTAGGTACCTTTGGAAGGCAGGGAGTGTGACAACGTACACGCTTCCCCGGTCCTTCTCATCAGTTGCAAGGTTTGGTGGCCCTAAATTGACTTGGCTTCGCCAAAAGGCCTCATCTCCAAAGCCCGGCTCGCGAGGCGTCCCTATGGCTGTAGGGAATTCTACTTATAATTTCACAAATCAATTGGTAGAAAAATACTAGCTGGTGTAACGTATTACTTTACGAGTCTTCGGGTGAACTAGAT
>NW_021387553.1:0-275 GCF_001605985.2 Dendrobium catenatum | reverse complement strand
TGTTCTGAAAGTCGAAACATAGCATCTATATGATATATGACGGACGTAAATCTGCGTAGAATAAGAAACTATAATTAATTTAGAGAAGCATATTATAAGTACGCATATAAAACACAATAAAATACGCATATTATACGCAACGTGTATGCATACCATACGCAACGTGTACGCATACCATACACGTTGTGTACGTATACCATACGCGATGGGTACGCATACCATACGCAATGTACGCCATGGATGAGAAAAATATCAGCAGAAATCTAGGGTTTAGG
>NW_021387552.1:0-213 GCF_001605985.2 Dendrobium catenatum | reverse complement strand
CAAGATTATCCTAAGTAGTTAATTAATCAAAGAAAACATACTCTCAAGCAGTTATATATGTGCAGAAAAGAAAGTAAAACACACTGGCCACGCTCTTTTTATTTGGGGGCTTTAGCAGCTGAAGCACCTGTGCAATCATTTATAACAATTGATATTTTTTTATTGATTTAGCCCCCTTTTATTGCCCTGCATGAGCGTGGCCACCTGCAAAAA
>NW_021387551.1:0-220 GCF_001605985.2 Dendrobium catenatum | reverse complement strand
AATATAAACAATGTAATATCAAATACAATTATACTATCTAAAATCACTCACATTTAATTTTAGTGTTAAGTGAACTACTATTTTCAGCCCTGAAATAAATTAAATCAATCTTTAATAGTCCAAGGTACTAAATTGATGCAATAAATAATGTTGATGGATTATGAGTAATCTTTATTAAGTATAAGTTAAATAAAGAGTTGAACATAAAATTATAAATTTA
>NW_021387550.1:0-272 GCF_001605985.2 Dendrobium catenatum | reverse complement strand
AAAGAGCAAGGGAAGGATGGCCGGCGGGCTGGAAGCTAGCCGGTGGCGTTGGGGCTGTAGGCCGGTGGCTGGGGCAGTCCAGGGAGGGATGGTGGCAAAAGAGCAGGGGAGGGAAAGATGTAAGAAAAAATAGGGATCCAAAGAATGAACTCTAATCTTACACCAATGCTTTCACCCAAACCTTTGTGCCGACGATGAAATCTTGAGAAATAAAGAAAGAAAATGAAGAACAAGGAAATCTAGAACTCACAAAGAGATCTAGCTTCTCCTAC
>NW_021387549.1:0-412 GCF_001605985.2 Dendrobium catenatum | reverse complement strand
CAGTGAAATAGGAAAACTAACTCAGCTTACAGTTTTGCAAGTTGCTGTAACCAATGCCCCAACACTCCACTAATGTTCTTTGAGGATATGCTCAATCTGTTTAATCTATTTACTTCCTGTCCCTAGGGCTCTAAATTCAAACCGATTTATTGGGCATACCTGCTTCTCTAGAAAGCCTCTCCAAAGCACTGGGAGTTCATAAATTTTTTTCTTGTTTTAGATTATCTGAATGCCAGTACTCAGACCATTTGAACAAGAATAGGAAACCAAGGTGATGGGTTTCAATGTGTGCTTGTGTTGAATAGTAATGAGTTCTTTGCGGATGAGGATGCTATATATGGTGGTGATGAAGAAGGCCATGATTTGGATTCTGGAAGTTAGAATTTGTTCATTGATTGAGGATGGAAGGTGA
>NW_021387548.1:0-300 GCF_001605985.2 Dendrobium catenatum | reverse complement strand
GGTTGGAGGGGCAGCTATGGGGGCTTTCTATACAGATTGGAGTGCTAGAGGGACAGTTGTGGGGATTTTCTATAGATAGGGGGGCTATTAGGGCTTTATGTAAATTTAATAATATTCATGTAAGTGGCTCACTCTGACATATGATCTCAACACATCTATTGGGAAAACATGTGAGCAATTTTTTGTTAAATTGACAGAAAAGAACCTGTTGCTCTCAAAAGATTACAGAAAGTACATAGAGAAATTGAAGTATGTAGAAATTTTCTTTTTCGAAATTGAACTTGTGAGCAGAGCCACCTC
>NW_021387547.1:0-354 GCF_001605985.2 Dendrobium catenatum | reverse complement strand
GCCTTAAATGACCTAAATGTCCCAAAAAAAAAAAAAGTTCACCACCTGACAGGATTGGTGTGCGAAGCCTTTCACCGTGGCGTTGATAATCATTTCACCGCCGGCTGAAACTTTTAGTCTTTTACCTTCTATTTTAAAATAACTGATGGTGCATACTTTTTTTTTTTGAAAACCAAAATATATTTCAACAAAAAAAGATGGGGTTACGACATATTTAAAGAAGTGGCGAAAATAGACAACTACAGAGAAATCAAAGCAATGGGGTGTCTACAACCCATTAGGCTCAGTATTTGGCAGAGGCTTCCAACTGCTCTGAAGTCAGACGTGGGCCATTCAGTTTGGAGTGAGACCAGA
>NW_021387546.1:0-275 GCF_001605985.2 Dendrobium catenatum | reverse complement strand
AATTTGTGTTATTAGAGGCGCTTGTATCTTTCCAATCAAAAGTCTTTTGGCAGAATTAATGACATAGAATACTTAAATGATTTTGTTAACGTCCGACTTCGTTCCCGCCTCGTATATACGAGCTAACCGAGTCAGGTCGTGACATCCCTAACCCAATTAGGTAATCAATTGCTCTGCATAAATCTAAGTTTAAAATCATATTTATTCTCCTACAATGATTAAGTGCTTGGACCCACATTTAATTAAGACCAATCCCCTGATTTGCTCCCCTAATG
>NW_021387545.1:0-257 GCF_001605985.2 Dendrobium catenatum | reverse complement strand
AATCAATCGATTGCAAGAAAATAGACATGCGAGCTTTTCAAAAATTAAATGACATATTTTCAAATAAAGGTGGTCTGATGATTGAATAACCTTCTGTAATATTACGATTTCCAAAATTAGCCATGGATACAAATTCAAAAGTTATCAAAAACTTAATTTTATGAATCCTACTCTGATATCACTTGAAAGTTCGTTAGGGATGTTAGACCATATGAAACTGGCCCAAGGCTAAATAAAGAGAGCGGTGAATTGGTAAA
>NW_021387544.1:0-467 GCF_001605985.2 Dendrobium catenatum | reverse complement strand
CTCCTTGGATCCGTCGTGGCTTGAATATCCAAACGAATAGATAATTATCCCATTTGGGATTATTGCCTTTTCTCTTTGGATATCTAAAGCCATCCCACTCGATTTCTCAAATGTAAGAAGACTATCCCCTATAAGGATGCATTCTTCTTTTGGGATTTAAGTGGAATAAGAATATCCACACTCAAAGTTGTATTTTCACAACTCTTAACTTATTACAAATTTTTACATCCATTTAAAAAAGAAAATTCTAAACTCCCTGCATGGTTATCATAATAAAAATCATCCCAAGCAGTTTATATGAAAATGAAAATGCTAACATCAATGACCCTGTGCCAAGCCATGCTCTTAGTTTTGAGGGCTAAGCGCTCCACCTGCACAATTATAATTATCAATTTAGCCCTCATTTTTATTTAGGGGGAGCTGAGCAAGTACCTGCATAAAATATTATTAGAAATAATTATAATGCT
>NW_021387543.1:0-562 GCF_001605985.2 Dendrobium catenatum | reverse complement strand
GGCTCAAGCTGTAGTCTTTGTATAAAACTAAAAAGCCTCTCCAACAAAATTTTATCATAAGATTTATTCTCGAGTGGTTGGTTATTATGGATGGAGTCAATTGTTTATGAACTATTTGATAAGATTTGGTTTTGGTTTTTCAAGATTAATGGTTACCATGTCAAAATTTATTTGGACTTGATTTTTCAAGATAATGTCTACTAAATTCTAGCTTCACTGAATCAAGCTTACTACTTACCATCTCTATTCATTTTATAAAGAGATGATTGCATTATGTTAAAGCATTCACAATAAGAAGCAACAAAGAGAGGTGAAGAAGAGGAAGAGAAATGAGTGGGGTGTCATTTGAGAAAGAAAAAAAATCATTTTGGGTGCTTTTAAGGTGAGTTTTTCGGCTTCTTCAAGAACAAAGTCGTGTTGTTATTTCTAGTTCTAGCAATAGATGAAGCTCTTACTCATAACAAGGAATAGTTCTCGTATGGACTTTGTTAGACCGGTCCACTGGATCGGTCCAGCCGGTCCGCACGGGACCGGTAGTTCGCGAAATATCGCGGGATCTCCG
>NW_021387542.1:0-258 GCF_001605985.2 Dendrobium catenatum | reverse complement strand
AAGTACAGGTGTGAGCTATATGTCCAAACAATCCACATTTATTACATTTTACTTTAGGAAATGGATTCCTAAGTCTTCTAACATTCATCTCTTTTAGGGATTGCATAAATTTAGGATACATAATAGGATTAGTAAAATATTCAAGTTTAGGCGGTATCCTATTATCCTCGAGAGCTTTTATCATTAATTTGTAAAATGAATTCATCTCTTCCAAATTTTAATTTGTATAATTGGTTCTATAAAGTTTGCTCTCAAATT
>NW_021387541.1:0-256 GCF_001605985.2 Dendrobium catenatum | reverse complement strand
GGCTTTGAAAATCACAATTTCTAAGTTTTTTGTGGTAGATTGGCAGACCCAAATAGAAGATAGGAGAGGTAGTTGGTTGTATTTGAAGGATACCACAAAAAGCTGCAGCCTGCAGAGAATCTTTAGAGAAGATAATAGTGCTTTTGTTAGGATTAACAAGCAATCCAGAGGCAGCCCCAAAAGTCTCCAAAATAGATTTGAGAGTGTGTGCATTATCTATAATAGATTTTCCAAACAGTAAGAGGTCATCAGCATA
>NW_021387540.1:0-207 GCF_001605985.2 Dendrobium catenatum | reverse complement strand
GGCATTTGCCCCCCCTCACTTGTATGGGGATCCGCCCATGCCGACATGGACCAGACCTAAAAATTCTTGGTTTGGGTCGACCCGGCCCCTTTAATAAACAAGTTGAGTTTGAGTTATATTTTTTGACCCGATTGATAAATCAGGTCAGGTCAACATGTGAACCCCAAAATAACTCGTTTGACTTGAAATCACACTCATAAACTGTGT
>NW_021387539.1:0-252 GCF_001605985.2 Dendrobium catenatum | reverse complement strand
CCCGCTGTTTTAAGATTAATATTCATATGGGTTTGTATTGTGACAAGTGGTGTATTGGTGGCTTAATTAGGGATTCGATTGGGAATTATATTGCTGTTTTTGCTGGGGGATTCAAAGGCTGTTGATAAGCTGAGTGGTTTTTTGTTGGCTGTTCACCATGGGCTTTCTACTTGTATTAATTTGGATATTTATAATGTGGTGGTAGAAAGCAATATTACTGTTGACCCTAACATGTTCATGGCTAAAGACGGT
>NW_021387538.1:0-236 GCF_001605985.2 Dendrobium catenatum | reverse complement strand
GATTGATGCAGGTGAACCACGAAAGGAGAAGAATATTGTACTAAAGGTGAAAGAGTCAGAGAGTGAACACTCACAACCTAAGGATGAAGATGATATTGCATTAATGACTAGGCAATTTAGAAGCTTTTTAAAGAGGAAGCAGAAGAGACGCCATCAATGGAATAGAGGTAAGTTTAACAGAAATGGCAAGGTCTCTAATAAAGTGATTTGTTATGAATGCAGGAAACCAGGTCATA
>NW_021387537.1:0-797 GCF_001605985.2 Dendrobium catenatum | reverse complement strand
CAAATATAATTAAAAAAAAAAAAACAAAATAAAAATAAAAATAAAAGAAAAAAAGATTAGCCAATATAACAAAAAATGTTATATCTTCAAGGACTAGATGGTAAGAAAGTATAAAATGGGAATTTGAACTATTAATTAGTGTATTGGTTCACCTGAAGAGAGAATCACTGAAAGTTGTTAACTCCTTTTCTATACCACCAACCAAACAAGAAATTAAAAAAAAAAAAAAAAACATAATGAAGAATGAGAGAAAAAAATCTTAAAAAATGATGAAAAAATTGATGCAACTAGAAATAGTCTCTAGTGTTAGTGTTTGAATTAAAAGAAAGACCCAAATTATTATGTCTAAACTCCAAATTGATGAAACAAAAGAGAGAGATGATGATAAAGATAATGAAGAAACCGTTCTAACAGAAACATCTCGAGTTATTTTTGTGACGTCAAATGTTTTCCATGTCTTCCTTCTAAACTTATGGAAGGAATATAGCAGTAACAACCCCAATAAATGTGATGCATAAAAGTATTTGTAAAAGAACAACTTAGCAAAAAGAGGATATTCTCATCTCATGGTGTTACTGATTGATGACATCCCTAAACAGATTGAGTTTGAACACATGTTGGCGTCATGGATGGATTGCATGAGACTGCAAAGTTATTTTGAATCTTCTGACCTATCTTTTGAAATGATGAGGATGATATAAAATGGACTACTTCATCAAAAGAATCAAATTTGAATGAAGTGATCCATATGCATTTGAGGAGTGGCAGAAGACTACAATCTCCACCAAAAAAGGGGT
>NW_021387536.1:0-283 GCF_001605985.2 Dendrobium catenatum | reverse complement strand
CCCCCCCCCCCCCCCGCTCTTGTTTAGCTTGGGACTAAGTTCATAGGGCTTAACATCCCGAACGAACTTTCACTTTGATCTGGATTCAAGGGTCTGGATGAAGTGCAGGAAGGTTCTAGAGAATCTTCAAACAGCTGGAGAGGGATTAAATTGGTTGGATTAGCTTAAGGAGTTTGTTTAATCACCCTTGGCTCATTTAAAACCTCATGTTGACAATTTGACTGGTCAATCAGTCAAACATTGGTAAGGTGGTAGTCAAGGGGAGTCTTGAATGCTGGTGTGA
>NW_021387535.1:0-210 GCF_001605985.2 Dendrobium catenatum | reverse complement strand
CCTGGGAGTATATTGGTAAGCCTTCAAATATACTTCAGAGATGTATGACAAATAAATATGGTAGATAGCCGTGGGAGTTTGAAGGTAAAAGAGGGGATTCGGTTAGCTGGAAAGTTATCATGAATGGAGCCAACAGCCTTGGTCCCTGTTTACGGTGGAACATTGGTAATGGATGTGATATTCATGTTTTGAATCATACTTGGATTTGGG
>NW_021387534.1:0-320 GCF_001605985.2 Dendrobium catenatum | reverse complement strand
ATGTGATCAAATCAATCAATCTTAATTAATTTTTATAATTACCAGATTTATTTAGTCATAATTGTGTTGTATCGTCCAGGCCGATGTTGAGTTCATCCTGGTTGATGTTTTAAAATAAAGAATACCTAAATTAATCATGGCGGCTGATTCTTTTTGATTTGAGCTTAGCCTATCATCCTGGCTGATACAAGATTCGTCTAGGATGATTTTCTTAATGACGGCTGCTTAACCAGGATGCCCTAATTAGGGTTTTTATTTTTAGTTGGATCATCCTGGCCGATAGGAACACGTCCAGGCCGATGTACTAAAAATAAAAAAAA
>NW_021387533.1:0-367 GCF_001605985.2 Dendrobium catenatum | reverse complement strand
CAAAAGATCAAAGTGTTGTTGGAACCAAATGGGTGTTTAAAAATAAAATAAATGACTCAGGAGTAGTCATTATAAATAAGGTTAAATTAGTTGCTAAGGGGTATAATCAAATTGAATGAATTGATTTTAAGGAGACCTTTGCCCCTGTAGCTAGACTTGAAGCAATTAGGGTTTTACTAGCCTTTATCTGTTTTAAATGTTTTAAATTGTTTCAAATAGATGTCAAAAGTGCCTTTTTGAATGGGGTTATTGAAGAAGATGTTTTTATAGAACAACCTCCAGGCTTTGAAAATTCAAAATATTCAAATCATATTTTTAAGTTAAAGAAGACATTATATGGATTGAAACATGCACCTAGAGCTTGGTA
>NW_021387532.1:0-404 GCF_001605985.2 Dendrobium catenatum | reverse complement strand
TACATCGGTCTTTCAGACTCCAGTCTCATGCCGACAATGGTCCTCGCCTACTACGGTCCTTTTGACCTCCATCACCAGACAACGATCTTTCAGACCCAGTCTCCTACCGACTACGGTCCTTCAGACCTTCGTCGCCCACTACAGTCCTTCCGACCTCTATCAACAGACAACGGTCTTTCAGACTCCAGTCTCATGCCGACAACGGTCCTTCAGGCCTTCGTCGCCTACTACGGTCCTTTCGACCTCCATCACCAGACAACGATCTTTCAGACTCCAGTCTCCTACCGACTACGGTCCTTCAGACCTTCGTCGCCCACTACGGTCCTTCCGACCTCTATCAACAGACAACGGTTTTTCTGACCCCGGTGACTAAGGTCCTTCTGACCAAAACATGTATATGTAAC
>NW_021387531.1:0-1017 GCF_001605985.2 Dendrobium catenatum | reverse complement strand
AAACGACGATACAACAAATTAGATCGATCATGCCGGCGTCTTTGTGTGCCCCGAAAATTACCGGCGCTTGTTACGGCATCTAATCTGCCGGAGATTGCCGACGCCGAAGTTGCGTCGGAACTAAGTCGTAGCTTATTTACGGCGAACTTACGACGTCTTATGTGACGGTAATGTCCAGCGTATTAATACGACGTAAATTACCGACGTATTTGTCGTCGGAATTAGTGTTTGAAAATCGTCGTCTTTTATGTCAATATTTTTGCCGGAAATGCACCAAAAAGTGCGCCAGAATGTTTTCCGATGCATTAGAGACGTCGGTAAAGATTTAGCGACGCACGCCAAACCGGTGCATGGAAATCCGACGGAAATGCGTCGGAAACTGAGGATTTCCGTCAGATTTAAATGGTTACCGGCGGATACTGTCCGCCGGTAATGGCGTGTTTTCCTGTAGTGGCATCACATACACAGACCGAAAAAAGGGCATTCTTAAGACACATAAACGTAGAAGGATAAACACGAGTAGGGTTCTGAAACCGACAAAAACAACTTTGCATTTAAAAGGGGTTCACCAATTTCATCAGCCGTAAATCTTAATGGACTTCACCTCCGGCTTCTTAACTTCCTCCTTAGGAACTGTGACGGTGAGCACGCCGTTCTCCATGGCGGCCTTCACGTCGTCGGCCTTTGTATTTTCCGGGAGATTGAAGCGGCGTAGGAAGCTGCCGGTAGTGCGTTCGAAGAGACGCCAGGTATCGGACTTCTCCGCCTTCTCTCGCTTCCTCTCCCCGCTGATTTTAAGCACACTTCCTTCCTCTAACTCCACCTTCACAAGGTTAGCCATGGATATCATATATATATTTCTTAGAGAAATTGTCAAATTTGTTTTCATTATTTCACAAAATCGAAGAAATCTGTGTTTTTAAGATTTTTGAATAATTATAATATTTTTAAAGACGCAACAATTCACCTCCCTATAATGACTCATTTTTTATTAGATTAATGATATGTTAATGATCC
>NW_021387530.1:0-268 GCF_001605985.2 Dendrobium catenatum | reverse complement strand
AGCAACATAACTCCAGCAGCGGCTCTATTTTCAGCAGTCACGGGAAGGTTTTGGAAGAGTAACCCATGGAGGAGGAAGGGGAATTGATTTCACTTTGAAACAATGTCAGCTAGCTGACGTTGGAAGAGGGAATTAGTTGGAGAAAACAAATCAAGTCCAGAAGGGAGATAGGGTAGGAGAGGAAAGTTTCAGGAGAAAAAAAAAATTCAGATTTATGAAATTGAGCTCTTGTGAGGAGACGTGGGGAGGGGAAACTAATTTGAAAATC
>NW_021387529.1:0-250 GCF_001605985.2 Dendrobium catenatum | reverse complement strand
ACGGCCACGATCATGATCTTTATTTTCATCATTTTATATAGTAGTTTATTTGATTTTTATGTTTTCCGTTTTTTCCCTTATGGGTATTTGGTCGTTCTTGTAGCCCGAGGGGCATTTTAGTCTTTTGATTTTCTTTGTCATTGTGAGGCCTATTTATATGGCCCTTCTTTTGTAATAGAGGATGATTTATTGATAATGAAAATTTTATTTTCTTATTGATCTCTTAGTGAGTTCAGAAGGATCTCTTTGT
>NW_021387528.1:0-224 GCF_001605985.2 Dendrobium catenatum | reverse complement strand
AAAAGCGAGTGGAGGCCGAGGCCGAATTTTCGGAGCCAACAGTGTTTTCAGTCTGAATTTCGGTTGCCTCCCGACATCTCCCCCGTTTAGGGGAAAAACCAAGAGACTAGCCTTCCCCTCGTTGTTACTTGAGCGCTTCGGGTAGGTGTCTAACAACACCGTAACCTCAAATTCTTTAATCCCCGCCCACTACATAAGCGTTTAAGGGTCTTGGGCACCTATAA
>NW_021387527.1:0-271 GCF_001605985.2 Dendrobium catenatum | reverse complement strand
ACGCCACCCCAACAAAACTACTTACAAAAAGTCTCAACATCAACACATCATTCCCCCTTATATTGTAACATATGGCTCGATACTGAGCCACATGTTGCCTCGAGTTCCTAAGCCCATCAAAGACTCTAAATCATGGGGGAACAGAATCAGGAGGATAGGGCTCCCTCTCATACTCCACTGGATAAGGCCTACCTCTGCTAACAATCTCTCCAGCCTTCCTGGAGGAAATGGCCTGCTCGACCTTTTGGGCTATCAAATCCTAAATCTAGCC
>NW_021387526.1:0-311 GCF_001605985.2 Dendrobium catenatum | reverse complement strand
GGGTGAGTATTTAACGACGCGAATGAGCCTTCTCGAGTGGAGTTTGAGCAGGAATCGCGGAGAAACGATTGGAGCGGCGCCGTTTGCAGCGGGATTTCGGCAGGATATCGCGGATCCAACGGTCTACAGGTATGTCTGCTGGATTTTCATCTTTGTTTTCTTCTTGATTTTATACAAAGGTCAACATGGAGTATCTGTAAAGCTAATATCTAGTGTTAGTGTAGGTAATGCTTGTACTTGATTGTTGTTGTAAGATTGATGAAGATTGCAATGATACACATTAAATGAATTCATCTCAGTGTAGTTTGGTG
>NW_021387525.1:0-213 GCF_001605985.2 Dendrobium catenatum | reverse complement strand
TGCACTTAGTAGAAAAACATTTGGAAATGCAAATTGGTTAATCACCCAACAGGAGCAGATTATCAAAGATATGGAAAAGTTAGAAATTTCAGTGGTCAATCTGAAGGAGATAAAAGATATGATGTTAAATTAACTGATGATCCAATCTACTTTGAAAGATAGAGTGCTCAACTCAGTATCTCAGGATGAAAAATTTCAAGCCATCATACAAAA
>NW_021387524.1:0-344 GCF_001605985.2 Dendrobium catenatum | reverse complement strand
TATTATGAATGAACACCTTGCAACCAAAAACATGCAAGTGAGATAAATTAGGTGTTCTACCTTTTAGCAACTCATAGGATGTTTTGTTTAAATTCGATCTTACATTCACCCTATTCAGAACAAAACATACAGTGCTAACCGACTCAGCCCAAAAATATTTAGGAAGTGAGTATTCTGCCAACATTGCTCGGGCGGCTTCTATTAATGTTCTGTTTTTCCTTTCGACTACTCTATTTTGTTGAGGGGTTCTAGGTGAAGAAAAATTGTGATCAATTCCTTTTTCTTTATAAAAATTTTTAAATCTTTCATTTTCAAATTCTGCTCCATGATCACTTTGTATAGAA
>NW_021387523.1:0-299 GCF_001605985.2 Dendrobium catenatum | reverse complement strand
TGACATTTCAACTAGCATGCATTGCATTAGTAACCAATTAAATAAAATTTAATTGCATAAGCTAGAACCATCTGACCCACATAAGTCTAGGACCACTTAAAAAATTCTCTAGATATTGGTCCTATTTTTAAATAACTGTACCACCCACCCATCTCTCATAACTGACTTGATAGCATGATTTTAAATCGATTAGGTGGTTAGCTGGCTCCCCAATCCAGGCCGGGATAAGTCCAGGTTTTGCATTGCATTAGCTAGGACATGAGTCTTAGTGTTTCGTAGAGTACTAAGCCCAATATAGA
>NW_021387522.1:0-232 GCF_001605985.2 Dendrobium catenatum | reverse complement strand
TCTGTTGACTCCTAGAGGGTGAGAAAAGAGGTCAAGGATCTTTTCTTTTCTTTGTTAGTGAAAAGATTATAAGGGCTTCTCTACCTAGCTGTAGGGGCTAAGGGAGATATACTAAAGTTTAGAACAATACTCGAGGAGGACAACAAGAAGTTAACATAGGACAATATTTTATCGAACAAGTAGAAAATTCTTGTGTGCTAATTTTGAATTATTATATTATACACTTTGCTTT
>NW_021387521.1:0-271 GCF_001605985.2 Dendrobium catenatum | reverse complement strand
CAAACACAGTTTAGAGAATAACATATTATTTCAAAAATAAACATGAAATTCTTAAGAATGTGTTTAAAAATAGAAATAGGTTTTTTTGAAAAATTTATAAATTCTTTTATTTAGATATAGCAAGAAGTATATTATATCATCTTAAAAGACGAATATAATATTCTTCAAGACATCCAAAAATAAGAATGAGTTTTATAAAATTCATCATTTCTAAAATTGAATAAAACAAATAGGGTATTACATTATCTAAAAAGATAATAATAACATCCTA
>NW_021387520.1:0-289 GCF_001605985.2 Dendrobium catenatum | reverse complement strand
GTAGCCGTTGGGCTATTGTACATATTCTTTTGGACGATCTTTTGACTGTGTATATGTGGAAATGTGAATTATAATAGATGTTGTATCTCTTTTCTTTATTTCGTTTCTGTAATGCAATTATCTCTGGATGACCGTATTGATTTGAACGAGAAGAAAGATGAAAAGAATGATAGATAAAAGAAAAAAAGTATGGAAAAAGAAAACGATAGATGAATCCTTTCACTATTGATATCTGGGGCATTACATAAACACCCACGTAAATGATTCAATTGTCTCTTCAGACAAGAAG
>NW_021387519.1:0-390 GCF_001605985.2 Dendrobium catenatum | reverse complement strand
AGTTTGAAATGATCATTATAGGCGACAGAAGTCGAAAGGATCATAGTCGGCAGGATACCGAGGTCAAAAAGATCATTGTCTAGTGATGGAGGTCTAATGGACCATAGTAGGTGATGGAGGTCAGAAGGATTATAGTCAGCAGTATTCTGGGAGAACTCTGGGCATCAGGTGGTGGCCTGATGGAGCTTAAGGCTTCAAGTAGTGGTCCGACAGAAGTCCAAGCCTTAGGTGATGCTCTGGTGGAGCACACGCCTCAAGTGGTGATTCGGCAGAAGTCCGGGCTTCACGTGTTGATCCGGTAGAAGTTCGGGCCTCAGGTGGTTTTTTGGCAGAGCAACGGCGTGAGGTGGTGGTCCAGTGGAGGTGAGGGCCTCAAGTGGTGGCATGGTG
>NW_021387518.1:0-375 GCF_001605985.2 Dendrobium catenatum | reverse complement strand
AGAAACTACTTGAAATGAAGACCAATCCGGCGACATCGAAAGTAAGGGAGACTACCGACTGTCATGGCATGCGAGGAAATTCGAACCCCTTGAGGGGGAGGAAAAATTCGGAGGTGGAGATCCTAGAAGAGGAAAACGACATGCCCCCTCTAGAACCGCTTTCTAGAGAGAAGATGAGTAGGGGATATGACCAACGGGAGGCTGATTTGGTCGAAAGGAGGGAAGAATTCAATCGCCGAGGTGCTGAATTTGAAAGAATCCAGCGTTGAGGTGCTGAATTTGAAGGGGGAAGGGAAGAAATTCATCGCCGAGGAGCTGAATTCCAAAGGATTCAGCGTTGAGGGGCTGTTTTTGAAGGAAGAAGGGAGGAACGTC
>NW_021387517.1:0-262 GCF_001605985.2 Dendrobium catenatum | reverse complement strand
GCACTAAAAAAAATCAGCTTTTTAAGGGTTTTACACGATCCCTCTCTTCTATCCTATCAACAAAACAACACACAAATCTTTCTTTTAATCTACGTGGATGACATCTTAATTACAGGGAACAATCCTGCTGCTCTCACCGATCTTCTCGCAAGGTTGAATGCTCAGTTCGCTCTAAAACAGCAAGGCAAGCTATCCTTATTCCTTGTGATTCAGATCCTTCGGCGGCAGTCAGGATTCTTTCTCACACAGCAGCATTACGCCG
>NW_021387516.1:0-834 GCF_001605985.2 Dendrobium catenatum | reverse complement strand
ATCCAAAATAATATTATATTTGTCAATGGTACTTAATACTAGTTAAACATAATGAACATAATGATTATGAAATTTTAAAATGGCTTAATATATATATATTTTTATATAAGAGCAAGCCTCCTGTAACATAGATCAAGCACCCTAATAGATTAGATGATTTATCCAAACCTGCAAGCTGGAAAGTGCCTAAATAATGAGTAGAAATAAGATATTATGGACTTGATCTAATGTTATTTACATCCAACTATCCATTTATCCTTGTATATTCTTTTGAGAACTTTTTTATTGGATATGAAAAGATAAAATCTATTTCTTAAGCACCTAGAAAAGTTATCAAACCAAATCACTTACATAAAAAAAAAAAATTAAGAAAAGTAGATATTTTTAATACACAATCAAATAAATAAATCATTCATCCAAACACCATAACATATAAGAACATACAAGTAAGGCAAAGTTTAAATGTCAAAATGTGGCAAAGTGTCACCTTATTATGACCTATATAGAGAAAATGACAATCAAAACTATTAAAAACTTATTTATATGCACCTATTAAAAACTTATTTGTATTAAATTTAATGAATATGAGCCCCTTTTAAAACCTTTAATAAGCTTGGTGCCTGTAAAAAAAATTGTTTAGTAATAAACATCCAAGAGATTACTAATCACAAGGCACCCACATTTTAAACACATATCAACCAAAATTATTCAATTTCTCACATAACAAAAGAATTACCATGTAAATCAGTTTAGATCATGACAATGCTTCCAACCCAAAACAAGAACCAAAGTGTGACATCCCTCTACCTTAGCCAAAGGAAATCCATCACCCTA
>NW_021387515.1:0-356 GCF_001605985.2 Dendrobium catenatum | reverse complement strand
TATTATAATAATGACATAATTATTTATAAATATATAATAAAAATTGAACATAATTATAATATAAAGGCATAAAACATAAAAAGTAAATATTATAGAAAGTAAAAAAGAAAAAACATAACAATATTTTTCACTTGAAGACAACCAATCATAGAAAGATGTAAAATTAATTTATCCCAACTGATAAAAAAAAAACATATTCATAATTAAAATTAAAGTTTCAATTTGTCAGTTCAATAGTTTCAAAGATCTCCTAAATTAGCATAATTAAATTTATCTATATAAGTTGAGTCTCCAGGTCTCGCTTCACCAAAATGTTTAAACCCAAATGCATCTGATTGATCAAGCCAATTATATCG
>NW_021387514.1:0-1905 GCF_001605985.2 Dendrobium catenatum | reverse complement strand
GGCCCCAGAAGATGAGAGAAATACTGCGTTCAGAACCCCTATTGCAATCTTTTGTTAAAGGGTGATGCCATTTGGCTTAAAGAATGCCGGGGCGACCTACCAGCGGGCCATGACCCGTATCTTTGACGACTTAATTCATAATCAAGTTGAGTGCTATATTGACGATTTAGTTGTCAAGAGCAAGGTCAAAGAAGCTCAACTGTATGACTTAAGAGTTGTATTTGAGCGGTTACGCCGCTACGATTTGAAAATGAACCCCTTGAAGTGTGCCTTTGGCGTCACCTCAGGGAAATTCTTAGGATTCGTAGTGAGGCATCGCGGAATTGAGATTGACCATGCTAAAATTGAAGCCATCTTAGATATTCCATCTCCTAAGAGCCTTACCCAGTTAAGGTCTCTACAAGGTAGATTGGCATATATAAGGAGGTTTATTTCTAATCTTTCCGGGAGATGTCAACCCTTTTCTGTCCTTGCAAAAAAAGACACTAAATTTGTATGGGACGAGAAGTGCCAAAATACTTTCGATAACATTAAACAATACCTTTCTAACCCACCAGTTTTGGCAGCCCCAATTCTGGGAAAGCCGTTAATTCTCTACACTGCAGTCTTAGATGAGTCTTTAGGTTTCCTGTTGGCTCAAGTCAACGACGAAGGGAAGGAGAATGCTCTCTATTACCTTAGTCGAAGACTTCTTCCTACAGAAATTCGATACCCTTCAATAGAGAAACATTATCTTGCTTTAGTTTTTGCAGCCCAGAAACTGAGGCACTATATGCTCTCCTACTCAGTCAGTTTGATTTCAAGAGTTAATCCTTTGCAATATCTTATGACCCGACCTACATTGTCAGGACGTTTAGCCCGTTGGTCTATGATATTACTGAAATTTGAGATTACTTTCACTCCTCTTCGAGCTGTGAAAGGAAAAGCCGTTGCCGACTTTCTAGCAGCACACCCGCTGCCGGCAGACTCTCCTCTAAATGATGATTTACCCGACGAACAAATCATGAGTTTGAGGGAATCTGACGAGGCCGTCTGGGAATTGTATTTTGATGGAGTAGCATCCTCCCGTAGGTATGCGACCCAACAATCTATAATTCCTGGAAAGGCTGGAGTCGGTCTAATTTTTATAATGCCAGAAAAAGGAATAATGCATTTTTCCTATCATTTATCAGAGCTCGCACAAATAATGAAGCTGAATATGAAGCTCTGATAACCGGTTTGGAACTTGCAGTTCTGATGGAAATTAAAGAGATTAAGATCTTTGGAGATTCCCAATTGGTGATTAACCAAGTGGCCGGAACCTATAAAGTCTTGAATCCTAATCTCCTAAGATACCACCAGTACACACTTCACTTGTTGGAACAAATTTCTACCTCCACTTTGTATAGGGTTCCCCGTGGAAGTAACTCCGCAGCGGATGCCTTAACAAAACTTGCAAAGGAATTTGCATGTCCTGAGGAGGATTCCATCCCTATAGAAATTCAGGGTTGTAAAGCCCTCTCTCTTATAGATTTGGAACACATCAGTAAGACTCCCCTTCAGATCCTTTCTGCCTCTTCGACAACCAACGAAGAAGGCGATTGGAGGCGACCCTTAATTGACTACCTTAAAGAAGGGAAGCTTCCCCAGGATAAATCACTCTCCAACCAGATTAAGAAATGTGCCCTATCTTATGCACTAGTCAACGATTTGTTATACCGTTGGTCCTTCGATCACATGTGGCTGCGCTGTTTAGACCAGCGAGAAGCCATGAAGATTGTTAATGAGGTTCATTCAGGACTATGCGGTGCACATAAATCGGGTCAAAAAATGAAATTGAAAATTAAAAGACTTGGATACTACTGGCCTACAATGATTGACAATTATATTAATACTGCAAAGCACTGTCATCAATGTCAGGTCCAT
>NW_021387513.1:0-264 GCF_001605985.2 Dendrobium catenatum | reverse complement strand
CTCTCTCGATCGGTTACGAATAGAGCAGGGACGGGAGGAGCTCGGCCGGAGCAAGGGAGGAGTTCGGGAGCTTGGAGTCGGACAGAGGAAGAAGGCGTCGGGATTTGTGGAGTTTGGCCGGCTTTGGAGAAGCAGAAGGGAGGAGATCGGGTAGATGAGTGTGGAGAGGGAGTAGTGACTGGAGCTCAATCGCGTGGGTTCTGCGAATGGAAGGAGTCGGGGAGAGTCGAGAGCAGCGAATGAGGGGGCTTTGGGTCGGTATTT
>NW_021387512.1:0-210 GCF_001605985.2 Dendrobium catenatum | reverse complement strand
TTGTTCCAATACTTTAATTTTTTATTATAAAAATTATTTTAAAAATTAATAAAAAAACCATTCCAAATAAAACCCAAGTAAATCCACATTAAAATTCACTCAATAAATTATTTTTAACTAGTCTAGTTCATCAAATAATCTAATCATTTCTCTTTAAATTCTCCTATTTCCATTCAAATAATTTAAAATATTAGGTAAAATAAAAAATAT
>NW_021387511.1:0-285 GCF_001605985.2 Dendrobium catenatum | reverse complement strand
ATTAATAAGAAAGGAAAACAATTCATTCCCAAATATTGAACTCACTCTTCAAATCAATAATCGAAGTCTTCTTGAGATGCACTGGGTCCTTATTCTAATGTTCCAAAGGTTGATTATAATTATTTAGCTCATATAAGTTAGCTAAGTTGAGCATTTATAATGACTTCATTTTCTCAAAGGAAATTGAGAGAGTCTCTAATTTGGAAATCTCTCAATTCAGAGATTTTCCTAGCTCAATTAGCTTCAACCTTATTAGATTCAATTAGCTTCAACCTTATTAGATTA
>NW_021387510.1:0-348 GCF_001605985.2 Dendrobium catenatum | reverse complement strand
TGACCGAACCACTATAAATCCGGTGTGTTCTTTCCTTATTGTCGCTTCCACATTTATTTTTTTCCGCACTTTATTTGTGGTGATTTTGGTTGGAGTTTTATCTTGGGTTTTAAAGTTTTCCAATTCACCTCTCTTGGTTAGCTTGGGCCAGTTCTATAGGGCTTAACATCCTTAAGGAACTTTCAAGTGGTATTAGAGCTTCATTCATAAAATAAGTTTTTAAAAGCTTTTGAATTTTTTGATCCATGGCTAATCGTAATCTTGCGGAATTATTCAATCACCAGACCTCCTTTATTTGAAAATATGTCATTTAATTTTTGGAAAACTCGCATGCTATTTTCTTACAAT
>NW_021387509.1:0-306 GCF_001605985.2 Dendrobium catenatum | reverse complement strand
AGATTCTGCTAACAACTCGAGAAGAATCAGTTGCACTCATGCTTGCAACGGTAATTAAAAAGAAGAAGGAAATAGTTAAATTTGAGGGCCTAGAGGAAGATGAGTGTTTGCAGCTCCTTAACTCTCATGCATTTGCTGGTGTAGAGAATCCTAACGATCATGAAAATTTAAGAGTCATTACTCGAGATATAGTTAAAAAGCTTTCAAGATCTCCGTTGGCATCTAAGGTCATTGGCGGCGTTCTAAATTCTCTTGACTTGGATGCAAGGCGTTGGAGGGAAGTTCTAGAAAGCAATTTATTGGGTC
>NW_021387508.1:0-221 GCF_001605985.2 Dendrobium catenatum | reverse complement strand
ACCGCAGAAGTCCCGCCGGACCACCGCAGGAACCTCGTCGGACCACCGCAGGAACCTCGCCGGAGTTTCATTGCACTACTGCCTTAAGGTCCGACGTTCAGTCCCTACGTCCTGTTGAAGATCCAACGTCCTGTTTAAGGCTCGACGTTCAGTCCCTACGTCCTGTTGAAAACCCGACGTCCTGCTTAAGGCCCGACTTTCAGTCCCTACGTCCTGCTGAA
>NW_021387507.1:0-385 GCF_001605985.2 Dendrobium catenatum | reverse complement strand
CCTGGTGTTGTCCGTCCCGACCCAGAAGCGAGAAAGAAAGAGAGCGGAAGGGAGAGGGAGAGCATTCAGCTTTCCCGTGGTCTGTCCGTCCCAGGCGAAGCAAGGAAGGGGGAGAGAGCCTTTGGCTCTCTGGTTTTTGTGTCCGTCCTGAGCGAAAGAGCAGAGAGGGAGAGGGGCCGTTTGCCCCTGCTGTTCTTGTGGCTCCTGCATTCGTCCAGGCGACAGGAAGAGGCCGATGAAGGCCTTCTTGCGGGCGACCTAGCCAAGAGGGAAGGTCGGCCAAGCTTTTCCCCCTTTCCCTACCTTTTTTTTTTGGGAGCTGTAGTTGAAAGAGGAGGAGATTTCATACCATCTAGCTGCTGTCCTCTTCATCTTTGAACTGAAA
>NW_021387506.1:0-498 GCF_001605985.2 Dendrobium catenatum | reverse complement strand
GGATCTAGAGGGGTTCTAGGATCTAGGATCTAGAGGGTCTCTAGAATTTGGGATACAAAAGAATCTTAAGCTCTAGAGTAGGCCCCCAATGTGTGTGGTAGAAGGAACATCTGCTGCACACATTGGAGTTGACCGAATAGAAGTAGAATCTTAAGAGTGTGAGGGAGGGCATCACCCAACCTGAGGTCTATAGGATGCTAATAGAAAACTTATACCTATTAGACAAGAGAACTGGAGAAACCAAGGTAGACAATACCTAACCTTGGGTCTAAGGAAGGGCATCACCTAACCTCAGGCCTATATGATGCTGATAGAAGACTTACTCCAAATAGACAGATTAACTGGAAACCAAAGTAGGGAATACGTAGCATTGGGTCTAAGGAAGAACATCACCCAACCTTAGGCCCGTAGGATGCTGATAGAAGACTTACTCCTAATGGACAGATCAACTGAAAACCAAGGTAGGGAATATCTAGCTTTGGGTCTAAGGAAGGGCAT
>NW_021387505.1:0-218 GCF_001605985.2 Dendrobium catenatum | reverse complement strand
TAATAATAATAATAATGAAAATCGAAAGAAAAAAAAAATTGGATAACTAAGAAAGAGAAAGAAAATAACTCATTATACATTGAAATCCAATAAAACCAAAGTCAATCTATAAAAGCATAGCCAAAAATATTTGATTAGTAAAGACCATCATGAAAATGGATGATAGAAGGAAAGAACCACATATTTCCACCTTATAAGCTTTCGAAGGGTTTGAAATA
>NW_021387504.1:0-268 GCF_001605985.2 Dendrobium catenatum | reverse complement strand
TAGATTTAGGGTTGAGTCAGTCTGTACTTTTGTTTTTCACTTCTTGAGTCTACTTGTAATGGTCAAACAGACTGATGCTAAGTAACCCTTCACACACACACTTGAGAGACTTAGAATTTCTGTTTTTACTCATATCGGCCAGGACAATTTTTATATCGGCCTGGACGATCAGGCTCAAAATAAAAAGTCTAAATAAGAATTCTTAATTAAGGCAGCTATCATTAACATATAGGCCTGGACGATACGTGTATCGGCCAGGATGATAAGC
>NW_021387503.1:0-305 GCF_001605985.2 Dendrobium catenatum | reverse complement strand
TGTGATTTATAGTTTATTAATATCATTTTTATTTAGCAGTAAAAAAAAGTGAGGCACATGGGGAAGGCTAAAATCCCAAAAGCCTATTGCTGGGTAGAGACGATCGAAGAATGAACTAACAAGCCACGGGATTAGAGAAGTCCGTATTGCTCATTCTCTACTGACGCCCATCAAGTGCTTGACGATTTGCCTGCCTCATAGAGATGGACACCCTCCCTTGTTTCTCTCTCATTGGGAAATTATTCGGATCGGACACCGGACACCGTCTGGATTCAATGAAAATGCGCCACATCACCCTCTACTCA
>NW_021387502.1:0-349 GCF_001605985.2 Dendrobium catenatum | reverse complement strand
TGAGCATTATTACCTGACCTCACCTCTGAAGCGGATCTCTGACCCAAAAGAGGGCAAGACTTCGCCATGTGTCCAGGCTGATGACACCAATAGCAAGTATTAGTGCCTGAGAGGCACTCTCCCTTATGCGTTCTCCCACATTTACTGCATAAGGTAGCAGTTGAAGCACTGCTATCAGAATCACTGGACCTGGGCTTCTTCCAAGTAGAAGCCCCTGACTGAGTAAACTGGGAAGGCTTTGATCTGCCCTCCATCTTTCTCTTCTGAAAATCTCTCCTTTTCTGTGTTGCTTGCATGTCCATCTCAATCCTTCTGGCTCTTTCCACTAAAGTAGGGTAATCCTCAATTC
>NW_021387501.1:0-543 GCF_001605985.2 Dendrobium catenatum | reverse complement strand
ACTTTACACCTGGAACTCCTTCAAGCTGCTTCAACATCTTCACAATTTTCTTAGAGACCACAGTCTCCCACCGTTCTTCTTGAATTGGCTTCTTTTCATTTCTTCTTTCTTCAACCAGGGGTACGGAAGAGGACGTGACCACCCGAGTTGATTCCTTTCTAGAGTGAGACAACATATTGTCGGACAATGTGAGTTCCCCTTTTTGATATTTTCTTTCAAGCCAATCCTTGAAGATGTAGCAATCTTCAATAGGATGGCTGAGTACACGATGATTTGAGCAATAATTTGGGTCACCAGTGTGCTTTGACTGTTCGGGTCTTTTGCATTCAGGCAGTTCTAAACCCGATTTAAACACTTATCGAAATAATTTGGCGACACTCTCCCTTTTGAATGAATATTCTTTATTCATTTTATCTTTGAGGGATTGGAACATTCTGTCACCAGTTCCTATTGCCTGTCTCGGGCGTTCTCCACCACCTTGATAAGTTCGTGGCTTATCATTTCCCCCGAATATCAACTTCGGTTGGGGGTTGGGGTTGTAGG
>NW_021387500.1:0-541 GCF_001605985.2 Dendrobium catenatum | reverse complement strand
AGGTAATTGGTAGCACAAACGTCGTGAAATAGAGCAGTGAACAAAATTTTCAATTAAGTTCTGGCTTCTTCACATGTCTGGATACTTTAGGTGCGGCAAGCGATTTTTAGAAGGTGTGTACTCCACACTTGGGCGACTAATGTGCAATACGTGGATCTTAAGCATGTTGTGGTAGCAGTGCTGATAAACGCGAGTAATCACTTTGTGGTGTGGTGCGGCAGATTTGATAAGATCTTAAAGAAATTCTTAGTGGAACTTGAATTATAGATTTGAAGATTCAAGATTTGAAAAGGGCTACTGATAGGATTTCTTAAGAGGCATCCTGAAAAAAAAAAATTCTTAAGAAACATTTCCAATATGATTTTTGGAGAGGGGTTCTTGGGAGGACTGTTGGAGACTTTTTTTTTGGAAACGATTCTTGTTGACCTGGCATGGTCTAGCCATTGACATTTGAGATGAAGTTGATTTAAATTGCATTAAATCTTCAAGCAATCTTTTGTATTTACAGATTTACCTTTTATATAATTTTATATTCAAAAGT
>NW_021387499.1:0-1075 GCF_001605985.2 Dendrobium catenatum | reverse complement strand
GGAGCTCGTGGTCGTGGGATCTGCGAATGGGAGAGAGACGAGCTGTGAACGAAAGCCTCGTTTGGGTCAGTATTTAAAGACGAGAAAGGGGCAACGATCGAGAGCTGGATTTCGGCAGGGATTGCGGAGGATTCGACGCGAACGACGCCGAATGCACAGTAACCCGGCGGAATTCCTTGCGGGATTTACGGGATCTCTTCGATCGAACGAGGTAAGCAGATTTTTTTGGTCTTTTGGTTATTACATAGAGGTCAACAGTAATCAACTACAAAGACTAATGGATTCATTTCATTAGGGTTAGGCCTCATGATTTTTCTCATTTTCATAGTTTTTATGTAAAAATCTTGGTTTTACTTTTTACTCTTGCACCTTTTTCTCTTTATTTGTATGTGTCCTGGATCTTCGTACAAAGCTAGGACACTAAACTCTACATATATATCTCTACCACCGTGAATGTTCCAAGATGCAACAATATTTATGATTATCAAATTATGATTAATACTTTAATTAGGGCATGGGATTAACACTTGCATCAATTCACTAGTTTCAATTCAAGGACATTGATCATATAAATTTGGATTCTTCTAAGCATATGCTTATATATTCAAATTGAATCTTTATTTGGTTTTTCTAAGGAGCTTTAAGATTCAAGTTTTAGATAAAATAAAATATTTTACACCTTTAATATAGATACATTTAAATTGTTAAAATGTTATGAAACAAATTTCGTTTTCATAAATAATCATTGTTTCATCAACCACATAATTTCACCTTCTCATGCAATATGAGTTTCTTCATGCTCAATGACAATGGTTTTACTGAGAATCTTCTCATTCATCAAATCCGAATATGCTTCGCTCAGAACAAGATTTATTAAACAAAAATGATTAAAAATGGTGGATGCCTAAGCCAATTCTTTTTCTAACAGTTGCAGCCCAATTTTAGCTGGCCATTTGGAAGATGCTCGTCAGTTGCCCAAAATCGCAAACAAATAGACAACTAATCTCCATCTTCCTTATAAAAACCTCCTATTTATAGCCTATCCAAGACTTGAGAAGAGCAGAGCTCTCTTGTT
>NW_021387498.1:0-237 GCF_001605985.2 Dendrobium catenatum | reverse complement strand
TCTCCATCTCTTTCCTCTCTTGCCCTTTCTATCTCTCTCTAATAAACATCTTTCCCTTCCCTATCTTTGCCCTCCATATCCCTACTCTCTCTTGTAATAACTCCCCCTCACTCTTGCTCTCTCTCTCCATTTCTATTTTTATATCTACATCTCTCCCTCCCTTTATCATTTACCCTCTCTCTCTTCTCTCTTTTACTCATGCTATCTCTCACTATATCTAAACACATCCCCCTCAAC
>NW_021387497.1:0-601 GCF_001605985.2 Dendrobium catenatum | reverse complement strand
CCAGTGGTAGGAATCCTCCCTTGAATGCTCTCTTCCAATCTCTCATTGGCTATTTTCTCAAGAGGCACGAAGATCAAATGACAAAAAGATTGGGTGGCAGTCTAATTTGGACTATCTACACAAAAGACAAGAAAAACCGTCCAAAAACTGTAAGTTTTTAATTCTGTACGCAGTGGATCATTCCGTACGATCGTGGATCATCCTAGACGATTTTACTTAAACGATTTGAAACGACCCTATTTGTATATGTGTACGAAATGTCTTTGTACAGGTGATCGTCCAGTACGAACTAGGTTCGTCCGGTACGAATGGTTATTACAAGGTCGGTTCTAGAAACTGTTGAAAACTGTTCTAAGTCGGTTAATCGTTTGGACGACAATTTGTTCGTCTGGACGAAATTTTTGCAGAGGACCAATCGTCCTGGATGATTTTTAATTTTGTCTGGACAAAACTTTTACAGAGGACCAATCGCCATGTTCGATAATTTTATTTCGTCTGGACGAAAATTTTATAGAGAACAAATCATCCCGGATGATAATTAATTTCATCCTGGACGAATAGGATTTAGAAAAAATTTTCAAGCAAGTTCCTATTCGTTCCA
>NW_021387496.1:0-210 GCF_001605985.2 Dendrobium catenatum | reverse complement strand
ACCTCAAAATTAAGCCATATTTTTTCCCATTTTATCCCTAGCCTTCTCTCACTAGATTAGTCCCCTCAAGTTGAACTCTCAGTTCATTTAAGCTTCTCAGACCTCCCTCCACTTATTTCAAGCTCAATCCCACTGGTCAAAGCCACCGACGATCCGTTCTCCAGCAATTCCAAGCACATCTCATCCAAGGCTTGGAGTATTTGATTTGTA
>NW_021387495.1:0-310 GCF_001605985.2 Dendrobium catenatum | reverse complement strand
TTATTAAATAGCAAAATTTTAAACTTTTTCCATAAAAATATTTTGAATATTAAAATTAGTGAAAATTGATTGTTGAAATAAAATATGATTGACATAGAGAGTTTGGACTAAGAAAGTGCGAATATAAATAAGTATAAGTTCATGAAAATGATTGATAAATAAAATAACAACATAAATACATATTAAAAGCATGGCAATAAAGCTGAAAATATTATTATTATATATTGGTCTTTACTATGCGCATATGCACTTGAAGTTTGCTTAAAATTGGACAGCAAATGAAGTCCTTTATAAACTTCTTTTCATTACA
>NW_021387494.1:0-2468 GCF_001605985.2 Dendrobium catenatum | reverse complement strand
AAAATTGGAAGATGCAGGAGAGAAACTGAATCTCAACTCCCGGTAACTCCAAATCATCACACGAAATAGTAGAAACCCTAAGTAGACAAGAAGCTAATATACAAAGTAAATTAATCTTTTCAGCCCGTAACTTACACTGAGATGTGCCTTTTACACAGACAGTTCTATTGAATTGACTAGAGAGCAAGATCAGGCCAAGAGCAAGAGTTAAAGACGAAAGAAAAAAGCCACAAAAAAGGACAAGGATGGCTACAATAAAAATTGTATATGTCCACTTAAATTAAAACTATTAAGCCAAACAGTTAAATGCACGACTACGCAGGTTCTTTGGGTCACTTTTTATTTATCAAAAGTCAACCCAAACCCACCAATTTGAAACGAGTCAGCTTTTTGAAAGTCGACTCAACCATATGAAAAACAAGTTGACCAGAACCCAAAAATTTTTGCATTCATAACACACAATGTCAGCTGAAATCATTTTGGTTATCTGACTTGATAGGGCCTATCTTTTGCATTCATAACAAATAATGTCAGCTGAATATTTATTAATCTTGTTACTTTCCTCTCAATTTTCATCTGTGGCATCTTTTTTACTTCTCATGATTTTTGATGTTACCATCAATGATATGATGTTGCATTTCAATCTCCTTCAAGCTAATTATTTATGAATCGTTGTCTTATACAACCGTCTCCTCTTCTGTTATCACCTCATCTCCATTCCTTTTCAAAAAATTTGCTCTAACAACTTATTACGATTGGACAGTATATATGAAGCATGCTATATAATAAAATATTTTTCATACTTTTCATTAAATTATTAGAGAAATAAATCTTTAATAAATTTCAAACATCTATCTTCCATCAATCACTCTTTCAAATATCAACTGTTGACAAATCAATTTTATAATGTACAATTCTTGGAATTTCTATGCAAAAAGTGCACAAAGCCTTGAACTCCAAACTGCCTTGTGAACCAAGCCTCTAAGGGCTGTCAAAATCGGGTCACGGGTTGAGTTTCGGGTCCAATTGATTGACCCTGACACTGTTCAATCCCGACCGAATTTTTGCAAATGGTCGATTTTCGAACGAACTCGACCTACTTCAGGTCCGGGTCAAGCCGAACCGACGCGCTTTATGGATATTTTATCTAATTTTTTTATTTATTCAATTTATTTAAATCTAATCAAATTAAGATAAATTTACTCCAAATATTAAAATAAATCAGATTAATTTAATTTGGGCAACAATGTTTATAATTTTTTGAAATATAATTTATTTATTTAAAAAAAAATCCTTTAAAACCCTCTTAAATTAATTAAAAATAGGGCAAACCGGGTTGATTTCAGGCTTCCAGGTCAACCCGAACCCGACCCAATTTTACAAACGGGTAGAAATCCCTAACCCGAACCTGACCCCAGTTTGGTTTCGAGTTGACCCGAACTCAAAATTTTCGAGTCGGATTTGGGTCGGATTTTCGGGTTGGATCAAATTTTGACACCCCGTATAAATTCATCAAGCTAACACTTACCCACTTGCTTCTAAGTAAAATATTAGAGTATCAGACTTATGGACTTATTCAATCAATGCTCATCATATAGATTGGGCTCCCTTTATCGATAAGAGAAAACTTTTCTTACTTTATAAAGACAATTTCTACCATAAATTATTCAATATTTTTTTCATAATTAGCAGTCCCCAAAGCATAATTGATTAAGGCTGGAAATAATAAATTATATGTCGTGTAAAGTGTGGAGACATAAAGTAAGCCTCATCAATTCATCATCATTCCCATGCAACAACATAATAACAAATCAAAAAGATTCTTACAAGTTACAAAACATTTTTCTCCAACTCCCAAATTCTAGAACTAAAAAATTCCATTTCCTAAACATGCCAATGCTATGCATCTAATTTTGATATGCTAGTTGGGAGTTCTGATTATTAATTAAGAGGTCACGAATTCGAAGCTTATATATATGATATGCGTATGAATTTGAGTTGGGCTTCGTTTGGATAAACTTTCATACTATTTTTTAAAATGACTTTCTAATAAAAAAATTTAATTCAAAAAATTTTTGTACTTAAAAAATTGTTTTAGTCATCCTATACGGAGCTTTAGATATCGGGGTCGTACCCAAAAATATATCAATACAGAATTCTTAGTCTCTACCCGGAGGTAAATAATTAACTCCTCATGAAATACATCCGAAAAATCTCGTACTACCGGGATATCAGAAAGAGAATCAAAATCCATTATTCTATTCTTAACTGATGCCATAAATACCATACATTCCTTCTTCCACAATCTATCTGCTTCCACAGTAGAGATCAAACAGGATAAAATATTTCTAACTCCTGAAATACACAACTCTCACTGTCCATAAATAATGTAACTAACTTCTTCAAACAATCAATCTGAGCCCCATACTGACTCAACCAATTCATACCCAAAATAACGTCATAAAAGA
>NW_021387493.1:0-319 GCF_001605985.2 Dendrobium catenatum | reverse complement strand
GTTGTACTATTTTCTATTTATTGTTTGTATAATCCTTTTGATGTTAGTAAAATTTGAATTGATTATTTCAATTAACTGCTTAAAATTGAATTTTCTACTAAATATTTCTCATCATAAAAAAGGGGGAGATTATTGCAAATATAGATTCAAGAATTATAATTTTGATGATAGCAAACATTTCTTAAACTTCTTTTTTTTTTTACTACTACGTTGCCTACTAAAATTTCAAATCCACAAGGTCAATTATAAATCAAGCCAGCTTAAGATTAGGTAGATTAGGATTGAGTTAGTATGTAAACTATCGTTAAGTATTTTTTAC
>NW_021387492.1:0-844 GCF_001605985.2 Dendrobium catenatum | reverse complement strand
TAACAAACCTAGGATATTAGTAGATGTCAAAGCATATTAGACCAAGAATGCTAAATTTAGGGTGGCGACCAATATATCTTTCTATTTATAGAAGGGGAGATTAACTACCAAAACATGATCATTAAAGTACGATGATTGCTGAGTGTTGGCTCAAGTTAATGACTAACATTTGCATTGGCATTGTAATCAATCAAAGATGGGTGTTGAGCATTGTTGCGGACTAGAGTATACGCGGCGATAGAATTAGAAAAATTTTGTCTCAGCGTTGTACAAATATCTAGCACACACAGGAGAGAAATAACACTAGGATTTTTATGTGGAAAACCCTGGGAAAAAACAACGGGGCCACGCCCAGTTGAAAACGTTCCACTAGTGTTTGTTTGAGGTACAAGAGGTTGACTCATCCTTAAAATTTAGGACGATCAGATTACAATACTTCACTTCCAGATTGAAATCCGATTACAAACAAGTTTGTATTCTAGCTGAATTCAGAATCGCTTAGAATTCTAACGTCACTTGGAAATCAGGTAGAGTTCCAGCGTCACTTGGGCGTCGAGCAGAAGTCCGGCTTCACTTGGGCAGAATTCCAGCGTCGCTCGGGCATCCGACATAATTTTAGCGTCACTCGGGCGTTTGGCAGAACTCCGGTGGTGGTTGAGGAGGAGTTATTCCCTCCTATCCCTCCCTTTTATTCTTCTTCTCTTCTTCTTGCTTGGGTCCCCTCTCATGAGAAATGAGGAGTCTATTTATAGAAATTATGGAGTGTGAAGTTACTAAATGACCATAGCTCTGATACCAATTGAAATCACTAAATGACAAGAGGGGGGGGGGTGAATTGTGAAAA
>NW_021387491.1:0-890 GCF_001605985.2 Dendrobium catenatum | reverse complement strand
CCTTTTTAGCGAGGACCGAGAATGGTTGACATCTTCCAGAAAGATTGGAAATGAATCTTCTTATATACGCCAGTCTACCTTGAAGAGACCTTAGTTGAGTAAGGCTCATAGGAGGCAGCATATTTAAGATAGCTTTGATTTTAGCAGGATCAATTTCAATTCCTTGGTGTCTTACTACGAAACCTAGAAATTTCCCTGATGTGACACCGAAGACGCACTTCAAGGGATTCATCTTAAGGTCGTAGCGGCGCAATCGCTCGAAGACGATTCTTAAGTCATAAAGATGAGCCTCTTTAACTTTACTCTTGACAACTAAATCGTCGATGTAGCATTCGACTTGATTATGGATTAAGTCGTCAAAGATTCGAGTCATAGCCCGCTGGTAGGTTGCACCGGCATTTTTAAGGCCAAATGGCATCACTTTATAACAAAAGATCCCTATAGGACTTCTGAATGCAGTGTTTCTCTCGTCTTCTGGGGCCATCTTGATTTGATTATAACCAGACGAGCCATCCATAAAGGAGAAAACAACATGCGAGGAGGCGATGTCCACCATGAGTTCTGGAATTGGCAAAGGAAATCCATCCTTAGGACATGCCTTATTCAGGTCTCTATAGTCAACACAGACCCGGATTTGACCATTTTCTTTCGAACTGGCACGACGCTGGCTACCCAAGAAGGATATTGCTCCTCCCGGATAAATCCGGCTTCGGCCAATTTCTTAACTTCAGAAATGACTTGTTGTTCAATCTCCAAACGCATGCGTCGTGGAGCTTGTTTGACAGGAATGGCGTCATGCCGGATTCCAAGTTTATGAACTGCTATATCGGCGGACAAACCCGGCATTTCATCGTATGTCCAAGCGAAACAGTCCTTAAACTCGGATAGAA
>NW_021387490.1:0-258 GCF_001605985.2 Dendrobium catenatum | reverse complement strand
ATTTATGTTTTCTTAGTTATTTGTCTTTGATTTTTGTGATTTTTTGAGTGTTTTGAATGAGCTTATTTTAGAGTCTATGGTTTGTCTTTATTAAAAAGTTCAGTGTATTTTCTTAGTTGTTTTAATATTATGAAATGAATATGTAATCTTTTTTATTAATATTAATGCGTGTTGTACTTGATTCAAAATTGAATTGTTTTGGAATGTGGTTAATTTTTATAAATTTTATTAGTCTTATTTAATCTTAATTGTGCTTAA
>NW_021387489.1:0-451 GCF_001605985.2 Dendrobium catenatum | reverse complement strand
AATAGCTCTCCTTTTGCCGCCCTTGGCAAGGCTGAGAAACCCTTACAATACTCCCTTTCATCAACCCGGGTGGCGGAGTGCCAAACTCTATTTTCACCCTCCTGGCGACGATAGTGACCCTTCTCGTTTTTCTCTCTCCTAGAGAAGGAAGAGTACCTCGAGGTCACAGATGTAGAAGAGCCTTTTCCCTTGGAGATCCTCCCACAAAACATTACAATTTTGACACCTCAAAACGGGCTCCAAAATCCCTGAAATCTTAAAGTAGCCGTTATTATCGTACAGTATGGTTTCAAATCGTACAGTACGATATGTATAAATAGACTTCATCTTGGTACGAAGTGGTACGAACAGTTCAAAAACGTTCATACAGTACGATTATAAATCGTACGGTATGATCCATAATAACACTATTCGTATAGGACGATAATCGGGATGATCAAACATCATCTCT
>NW_021387488.1:0-664 GCF_001605985.2 Dendrobium catenatum | reverse complement strand
ATGTCAGTCAAGTAGCACCTCCTTTCCCATAGCCTCATCAAGAGAGGAGGGCCATTTGTGTCAGCTCCTAATGGTGGCAGCATTGCGAGTCCTTTAGGTTCTATTAATGGAACACTTATGTGTCACAATTATGGTAGAAGGAACTTTAACCAGTGATATAGGATGATATGTCAACGCGTTTAATGTGGTTATATTAGACATAGGGTATATGAGTGCCCGCAGGTAGGGCCTGACTAATATTCTAAGCTCAATTTTGAGAGTTTTGGTAAACCAATACGGAGATCGAGCATAGTTCTACCTTGTGTGTTTATTAAGGGTTCATTTAGAAGAGACTGTGGTTCTAGTTTGGTGGCAGGGAGACTACCTAGGAATAGTTTGAGAGAGCCTGGTAGTTTTGTTACTCCAATTTTAGTTTTGATATGTGCATATAGTTTAATGTAACATGAGGCTAGAGATATTGTAAATATGGTTATAGGTATGACTTATATTTTTTATTTGTCTTGTCATATTATTTGATTCTAAAGCTAGTGAATAATTTATTTATAAGAGATATTTTGATTTATTGTACTTTCTTTTTATATTATTACTTTGTATTTTGTCTGTTATACTACCTACTAGGAATGGACAGGTAACACTACAGGAAAAACAGTGAAAACCGGCGGTT
>NW_021387487.1:0-915 GCF_001605985.2 Dendrobium catenatum | reverse complement strand
AAGCCGTCGGACATCCCGCCCCATCCGTCCAGCTGCCGACCTCCACCCTCCACCGCTGGTTCCCCTCCCTAGATCTCCCCTAGCCTTCAGCCGACCTTGCCAACAAAGTTTGAATTTCAAGGCCTACCTTGCCCACAAAGTTTGAATTTCAAAATCTAAATTACTTTTAATTACCTTCCTAAAATAACCCATTGCTATTTATGAAAATATCCTTATTTGAATTCAATCAAATATTTGAATTTCAAATGCTTTCCTATTATTAAAACCCAATTAGGAAGCTTCCCTAAATAAATCAAATCTGAAATTAAAATTCAGATTTGATTCCAATCCATAATTAACTCCTTTGGACCCACATACATTGAACCTAGACATCTATTCCCCTCCCCATATGGCCGCCCCCCCTACCTTTCCTTTTTCCCTCTCCAATCAATTCTCTAATTCAAATTAAATGCTCCCTAAGCCTCTTCTAAATCGCCGGTCTACCTTGAGCTATTTTGGGAATATTTTGGATTTTAAATTACTCCCTACCCCTCTTAGAAAAAATTCTGAAATAAATTTTAGATTTTCTAAAACCTCTTCCCTACCTCCCTAGCCCTAAACCCTAGCCGCCCCTTCCCTTTTCCTCTCTACCCGAGAAGCTTCACTACCGTCTCTTCCCCACCTTTTCTCCCTTTACTAGCCGACGACCCCTCCAAGGATTCACAACAAAGAAGACTCCCATGTTCATGGATGGCTGATCCTGAAGTTGACCATAGATTTGCGTATGATCCTCAAGGAGAAATTGATATCCTTCATGTTGACCTCGATTTTGCCCAGACTAGGGCATGATGATGGACTGAGTTGACTAAGTCAACCTTTGACTTGGTCAACCCAAGTCTTAATGGGTCAATTTTGACCCATTAGGCCCATTAAGAG
>NW_021387486.1:0-397 GCF_001605985.2 Dendrobium catenatum | reverse complement strand
TGCTCGTATATATGTTATTGAATTTAAAAAAAAGGAATTCCAAATGCTCCCTTTTGAATTTTCTTGAATACTATATTTAAGATAATAGTTCTAATACAGTTTGATAGAATTATATCTACAGAATTACCAGATCCTTCAAAATATAGGAGTCTACATGAGTATGTTGTAAAACATATGTTGCATGGTCCCTATGGAACTTTAAACAAAAACAATGCTTGCATGAAAAAAGGATTATGTAAGATTAAATATCCAAGATCTTTCTTAAACCAAACTATATTTGGAGATGACTCATATCAAATTTATCGAAGAAGACAAGATGGCCATCAAGTAAAAGTAAGAAATTGTTTCTTAGATAATTGGTGGGTAGTTCCTTACGATCCAAATCTATTATCAAGAT
>NW_021387485.1:0-280 GCF_001605985.2 Dendrobium catenatum | reverse complement strand
AATCATACTATGAAGTTTAAGGGTGAGATAGAGGAAAAAGAGGTGGTAGTACTGATTGACACTAGGGGATACCAACAATTTCATTTCAACTCAAGTCGTCGACCAACTGGGAGTGAAATTGGTGGACACCATCTATTATGGGGTGATGATGGGTACGGAAAAGGTGGAGAAATGCAAGGGGATTTGAAGAAGGGTGATATTGACCATATACGAGATTAAAGTGAGGGAGGATTTTCTCACACAAGAGTTGGGGAGTACAGATGTTATCCAAGGGATGAAG
>NW_021387484.1:0-319 GCF_001605985.2 Dendrobium catenatum | reverse complement strand
GAATCACTAATCCCTCAAATTTTGCTCCGCATTTTTTTACTTCAAATGAAACACTAATATTTTCAAAACTCATGCATCTGAAATAATTTACGCCCTTTTTATCTCAAACCAAACAATCCCTTGAAAGAAAAAAAAATCATCATTTGTAGAAAGATTTGCTTGATATTTTTTTTTCATAAAAATACTAGTTAACTTATATATATAGCTTTCTGCTTATGTGAATATATCATATTTGTGTTGATGCTATATTGTTGCGTGTATAAAATAGAATTATTTTTTACATATATATAAATTATTATATTTTATACACGAAATATAG
>NW_021387483.1:0-234 GCF_001605985.2 Dendrobium catenatum | reverse complement strand
TCGACCCGAATAAATATTTAAAATGCCCCCTGTCTTGCAGGGACATTTCAGAATAGAATAAATTTGGAATTTCGAGATTTTAAATATTCATTTAGGGATCTCGGCATACAGCGCGATGTCGACCCAAATGAATATTTAAAATGCCCCCAGTATTTAGGAATATTTGTAGATGTCATCCATGATGCTTCTTTTCGTATCTTTAGCTTGACTCCTAAGATTTTGATTCCTTCTACC
>NW_021387482.1:0-245 GCF_001605985.2 Dendrobium catenatum | reverse complement strand
GAAATTTTTGAATAAAAAGAAAACTAAATTACCACTAAAATGAAATATGATTTTTTACAAGTATCACGTCGTAATCTATGCTCTATAACTCTTTTCCAAAGTTCTAAAGTATGCCACATCAACTCAATTCCTCTATAATTCGCATTATCTTGTGCAACATCTTTCAAAATAGTACTAATATTTTTATGTAAAATCAATAATGATGATGAATAAAATACAGAATCATCAAACACAATGCAAAAATA
>NW_021387481.1:0-232 GCF_001605985.2 Dendrobium catenatum | reverse complement strand
CGGCTCACCTTCTAAAGAAGATCGAGAAATCTCCTGTTATTCCTTTCATCAACTCGAAAATCTCTGTCGGTAAGCATTTAAATTTTACTTTGATCTTCCTTCAGTATTTTGCATTAGGGTTTGAATCTGATAGCCACTTCAGATGAAGCATTTATTTTTGATTTGTCATTTCTTCCTCTGAATAATAATTACAAATATGATTCTTCCATTACATTTGATTTTGGTTGACAAT
>NW_021387480.1:0-318 GCF_001605985.2 Dendrobium catenatum | reverse complement strand
GGATTACATGCGTGTCTACACTTGCAAAACTGGTAAATAGATTTGGGATAAATTGTGCATCACCTATGAAGGTACTAATGATAAACAATCCCGTTTGAACATTCTCTTGCATGACTATGAACTTTTTCATATGAAATCTCATGAATCGATTTCTGACATGTATACAAGATTTACTCAGATAGTTACTTCACTGCATGCACTAGGAAAAGAACTTTCAAACTATGAAAAAGTTAACAAGATTTTGAGATGCTTGCCTTCGTCTTATGATGTTAAAATCACTATAATCACTAAATCTAAGGATTTGAACACCTATTCTAT
>NW_021387479.1:0-358 GCF_001605985.2 Dendrobium catenatum | reverse complement strand
GCTACAAGTGCCATAATGATTCTAAAAGAGTCTTTCTAAGAAACTGGAGAGAAAGTCTCTTTAAAATCAATGTCTTCCTTTTGAGTGAAACCTTTAGCAACTAGACGTGCTTTATATCTTTCAATATTGCCTTTTGCATCCCTTTTGGTTTTAAAAATTCATTTACAACCAATAGATTTTGCTCCTTCAGGCAATTCAGAAAGATCCCAAACATCATTATCTTTCACTGATTTCATCTCATCTTCCATGGCTTCTATCCACTTTTGGGAATTAGAGCATTGTTTGACTTGACTGAATGAGATTGGATCATCTTCCAATCCCATGTCAAACTCATGCTCTTGGAGATATACAATATAAT
>NW_021387478.1:0-204 GCF_001605985.2 Dendrobium catenatum | reverse complement strand
TCCAATAATTTTGATCTTAATGCATTGTAACTAGGTGCAACATATCCTGCAAGGTTGTTGTTACATGCAAAACTGAATTCATTTTTATAGTAAGGATTTCTTGTAAGGTTGAAAGGTAAGCCCGCTGAAAAAAACATCTTTGCTATTTCACCATTCAACTCCTCTAGCTGCTGCAAGCTGAAAGCCTTCTCTAAAGGACTACTG
>NW_021387477.1:0-1274 GCF_001605985.2 Dendrobium catenatum | reverse complement strand
AAATATATGTGTATGTTCACTCATCCATAAATACATACTGCTAAATTCAATCTTGAGCTATCTTGATCTTATTCAGGGTTGGCTCAATTCAAATTGGATTTGGCTCAATAGTAGGTTCATTGACTTTGATGCAAGAGCTTGATTATAGCTAAAAAATAATCATATAAATTCTTCGATATTCGAAACAAATTCAAATTGCTATTTTAGATTTGCATTACCTTCATAAAAAGATACCCGACCTCATTTGTAACTTAAAATAAGGGACATGGTATAAATGGTATAAATAACAAATAAGTAGATGAGTAAAAGAGTATCAAGCTCTTTGGTACAAATGTCTGTGATGGGATACTTAAATCAAGCTACAGACATATTTTCTTAGAAGATGAGATGCCAAGATATAGACAATATCTTCCTATTAATGCATTAATTAGCTTTGGTCTCTAACTATTCTCATAAAAAATGAACTATAGAGACCACTTAATGCAAAAGGAAATCAAGAATTAAACTGCTTCAAAATAGATGTCAAGATACACTGATGTATACACAAAAATAAATGCATACATGCATTTCTATGTATAAACATGCATAAAAGTTAATCCGATCTCAAGCTACCTCAACATGCATAAATATTAACTCAATTAGAGCCCAATTCTTGCCATGCCTAACTTGGTAATCGACTTTTGATGATGATTAAAACTGGATATAGGCCAAAATAAAACCAACCAAATTTCAAGCAATCAGTAATTTTCAATTCAAATTATTATCCAATACTTTGCTTATAGATGTCTTGTCGAACAAATATCCAACTGAAAATTAAATCAGTCCAAATGTTGCTAGCAATTTCGATCATTATTCTTTGTTTTATATAATAACTCCCCTCCTAATTGTATCCATTTATCTATCAAGAAGTAGTATCCATGTAGAATGGCGCATGTAAGACAACTAAGAGAAATGAACTGAAAACAATCCCCCTACATAGTAAAAAATGTCATGAAGTTTTTTTAATTATGCTTATAGTAAGTTACATAAAGAATTGACTTTATTTAAGTAGATGATCTCGAAAGAAAAACCTGTTATGAAGGTATAAAGTGTTGTTCAAGTAGGAGCTAGGAAATTTAACTAAAAAGCTAGGATATTTGTCAATTTATTAAGGTATAAAGTCTAATAGAGACTAAGAGATGAACTATAGGACAGTCAGAATGTTGAACGGATTAGAGAAAAGCTAGGAAACCTAATAGAACAATATATTCATAAGGAGAAAATTGAAAATATAC
>NW_021387476.1:0-214 GCF_001605985.2 Dendrobium catenatum | reverse complement strand
CCTACTACACACATAGATAAGAAAGAGAGAGAGGCCCAAGAATTGTAAGAGACACAATTTTATGTGGAGAACCCAAAAAAGAAAAAAAATCATAAGGTTTAACCTATTTAAAATGATTCCATAAATATTTATATTTGGTTACAAGTGAAACCCTTACTTGGGGAAAAGAATTGATATAGTACATATTATATTATTGAAGTTGGGGAGCCTTTTG
>NW_021387475.1:0-249 GCF_001605985.2 Dendrobium catenatum | reverse complement strand
TCAATCTCCTTAGCTTTCTCTCCAACCCATTTAGTTTTCTAAATGCAAGATATATAAAAAACTAAAACAAATAAAAATGAAAAACTCATTAGCTAAAACATGCATGTCCTGTTGAAAGTCTGATGTCTTTGCATGCACATTCATATTTCCTATCTATAGAATTTCTGACTATTCAGCTCTAAAAATATATTCAGCTATAGAATTTCTGACAGCAACCATGAAGACTCATAACTTCTATCTAACCATCTG
>NW_021387474.1:0-231 GCF_001605985.2 Dendrobium catenatum | reverse complement strand
ATTCTTCCCAAAAGGGCATCCTTTCCTCTTTGGAGTCAAAGCTTTGGATCTATATATCCCATCTCAAAATTAACTTTCACAACACTTGACAATTATACAAATTACATTTACATCAAAAATAAAATCTAGACTCACTTGCAGGGTTATTCTAAGCAGTTGATAAATAAGAAGCAATTATTCCCAAGCAGTTATATATGTGCAAAATGAAGTAAAACACACTGGCCACGCTCT
>NW_021387473.1:0-708 GCF_001605985.2 Dendrobium catenatum | reverse complement strand
CAGTCATAATGGGATAGCCAAACGAGTCACCAGCAGGCATGAGACTTAAGAGATTGGGTATGGTATCCATACCAGAAGTGGGCACGACAGTTAAAGTTGTGTCATGAAAGTATGGGCTAAGGCTTTCTATCACATTAAGTCGGTACGAGGAGTGGTGGGATAAGCCCAATCACGAAAGTCACATTCTTTAAAATGTAAATCTAGACGAGTGATTCCTAAAATAGACTCCAATAAAATAAGATGAGACCCATTATTCAAGTTAGGCTCAGAAACTTTCAGAATCAAATCAGTCTTCCGAACTCATATTTCTATCATCAATAGAATCAGATTTGGGTATAACCTTAAGATTGAAAGACTTGGGGTTAGTTAAATTGGGACTCACATCAGGTAGTAAATTCAATTTAACCACTTCTGACTGGAGATCATTATCATCAAGATTATCTAAACTCAACTTAGTAGGGGTTGCAGCTAAGTCAGGATCTCCCAAATTTAAATTTAACGTGTTCAAAGTCGGATTGGCTTCTTTCAAGATCACATTGCTATCATCCAGGCATTCTTTATTCAAAGAGTTATCCTCGAGGAGATTACGATCGGGGTGGCCTAAGGTCTCGACGTTTAAAGGTTCTAATTTTCCTAGCTCAGGATTTAAGTCAGGCTGAGAGTCTGATTCAATCACTGTTGTTTCATCCTCAAAGAATTCTTCGTTAT
>NW_021387472.1:0-219 GCF_001605985.2 Dendrobium catenatum | reverse complement strand
CCAATTCAATACAATCAGCTCCATAAAGAAATCTATCCTACGATAAATCAAATCCATACGGCAATAATCCATTCAATCAATCAGTCGATAATCGGCACGACGAATCAATATATCAATATATCAATATCATGTCAGGATCTGTTGTATCAATAATATCCATATGTCAATATCATATCTATATCAATGTCGATATCGGTATCTATCAATCGATACAATCTA
>NW_021387471.1:0-232 GCF_001605985.2 Dendrobium catenatum | reverse complement strand
ATATTTTATCACGTATTCTCTTTTTCATTTTCAATGGAATTGTAGCAACTGTTCTTTTCTGTGGGACTAATGTGTGTGATTAAATAAATAATAAAATTTATGTGTTAAATATATAAATATGATAACTTCAAATGTTTTAGGGAAGCTGAGAGTAATGCTCAAAGAAAAAAAAATGCTCAAAATATTCGAATATAATTTTTTTTATAAAGATGAGCTCAAAACTATTCAAGTT
>NW_021387470.1:0-268 GCF_001605985.2 Dendrobium catenatum | reverse complement strand
CTCATATATTATACAAAGTCTATCCCATATGTCCTTTGCACTCTTGTAAGTAGAATCCCACATGTATTCTTCTAATTTAAGTGCACAAACAAAATAATTCAAGCATTTAACGTTTAGTTATGCTAAGTCACGTTCTTTTACTATCCAGTCTATAAAAGCTATTTAAACTCTAACTCTGTCAACTAGTCTAGTTAGTTTTGTATACCCTTCATAAACTAAGATCCACATACGATAATCAAGTGACTGTAAAAATGTAGATATATGTGTT
>NW_021387469.1:0-311 GCF_001605985.2 Dendrobium catenatum | reverse complement strand
TTAAATGTAATAATATTATATGATAAAACTTTTATTATTTATTCATTTTAAATTGACTTGTTTCACATCAATTTATTGATGTATGATTAATTTTATTTAAATTATACCATATTATTATATGAATATTCAATATATCCTTAAATATTTAAAAATGTGGATTAGTTTTATTTTACTTAATATGAAATTATTTTGATGGAAACGTGGAATAATAATTTATTGCATTAGATTTATTGGATTTTGTAGATAAAAATTAATAGGTTATATGATTCATTTGGATCTTATTTGATTTTATAACAAATTTCTAAGCATTA
>NW_021387468.1:0-203 GCF_001605985.2 Dendrobium catenatum | reverse complement strand
TTTCATTTCTATAACACTATAATCTTTAGGTTTACTAACGAACTCCCAAACATCATTCCCAAATAATTGATTCCATTCTTCTTATACAGCTAAACTCTAGAATTCTTTCGATAAAGTTTGATCTATATTTGAGGGTTAAACCATAGAGATAATAGAAGAGTGGCTAACCTCCTTTCTAAGTCTATGCCTAGCTCTTACTCCAG
>NW_021387467.1:0-281 GCF_001605985.2 Dendrobium catenatum | reverse complement strand
GACAACTTTCAAATCAAATATGCTTGAAATTTTAAAATCAGGCTTATAAAATTATTTTTTAGTAGACTGGACTGGTGGGAAAATTTGTGTCTCCACACAGATTTTGATTTCTCCTATTTTATAATCGAATACTACATTAAGAATAAAGTACAGTCTCTAGAGGCCGACACAATATTCTACAATTGATTCAATATAAAAATAGGATTTTGAAAATTGATATTTCCATAATCAAACATAGTTCAAAGAAATAACATATCATCTCAAAAGATGAACATGAAATT
>NW_021387466.1:0-300 GCF_001605985.2 Dendrobium catenatum | reverse complement strand
AGAAAGGGGGAGTCAACATCAAGACCTCAACGCCACCAGATATGCAACATCTATTTAAGCAAATAGAGGGCGTCTCTAATCTACAACGCACAGCCACCAGATTTGCAATACTCATGCAAGCAGACAAAAGGTGTCTACAAGTTACAATGCCACGCCATCGGATCTTCAACACACATGCAAGCAGATAGAAGGTGTCTATAATCTACAACGCATCGCCACCGGATCCGCACCACTCGTACTTGTGGACAGAAGGTGTGTATAAACTCTCAAATGAAATGTTGTGTATTCAAAAGACAATTA
>NW_021387465.1:0-336 GCF_001605985.2 Dendrobium catenatum | reverse complement strand
ACCTCCTACTTTTCTTCCTTTGACCCGCTAATAAATTTTCAACATTGAGCTTTCTCCTTGAAAAATTCCTACTTCTGTTTCCTTGTCCTCTACTTTGTACTCAAAAGAGTATGAAATCACTGCTTTAATCGAGAGTTTTCTTAGGATCTTCTCTCCTAGGATGTAATTAACTATAGGAGTTTGCTCCTATAAGGATTTGAGAACCCCGGACTAAAATAAACCTTGTTTTATTCGTATAAAATAAGGGAAGAATCTTTGGGAACCTAGATATTTTTAAACCTTATTTCTAATTTTGAATAGACTTGTAGAATGTTATTGTTATCTTTTCAGATAATA
>NW_021387464.1:0-304 GCF_001605985.2 Dendrobium catenatum | reverse complement strand
GAGAAAGAAAAATAACACTTTTATAGACTATTTATTATAACAAATCATAAGTGAAATTTAAGCGAATGAATTTAAGAATTTTTTTTTTTTAAAATTTTGTGAGGATCGACCAAACTATATCAACAAGAGTTTAGTATTTTGTTTCTTATCATTACATTGTTCCCAAAAATGAAAACTCAAAACCATTCAAAGAATAATAATGCAACCACGAAAAATAAAATGGATGAAGCCGTTCGTCCTTTAAAAAAAAATAATTTTATATATACATTCTAATCAAAATTTTCATCATCTCTCTTACTGCCAA
>NW_021387463.1:0-223 GCF_001605985.2 Dendrobium catenatum | reverse complement strand
CGAGTGATTGTTCAGTTTCTACCTTTCTTCTACCGCCTGACTTACGGTCGGGTAGGAGCCTTGCTGTTTCGGGGCCTATGGCCGAGCAAGGCTGTTTCTCTTCCTCTTCACCGACAGGCCTATGGTCGGGTGACTGTTCTTACCGACAGACCTATGGTCGGGTATGGACCTCACTGTTTCGAGGCCTATGGTCGAGTGAGGGTGTTTCTTTTCCTTTTCACCG
>NW_021387462.1:0-349 GCF_001605985.2 Dendrobium catenatum | reverse complement strand
ATATGTGTCAATTTCATAAGAATTTTTTTTATTGTCCAAAAAATATCATAATTAAAAAACTACAATATCAAAGTTATGGCAAAGTTGGGTTTATGATTTGGATTTATAATGATTCCTAAAAATTTATTTGGTTGGATTATTACATGTATAGTGATAATAAATCAATACATTATCAGTAAAGAGTATAATAATATTGAATATGTAACATGTATTTCAGTTGTCAGACTAAATAAGTAAGAAGTGCTAGTTTAATTAGTGTTCTTTCTAGTATCGTATAAGTATTAGTAAACTGTTGGCTTAATAAACAGAGTTGACACTTTTTGTTCGTCGGTATAGTAACAACTCATTA
>NW_021387461.1:0-229 GCF_001605985.2 Dendrobium catenatum | reverse complement strand
AGTCTGGAGTTCGATTATCCTGAAATGTTAGTTCACATAAGAGCAAAAATAATTCTTTCAAAAAGTATTAGGATAATATAATACTTAAAACAATAATGTTTTGAATCATCAAAACTATACAAGTTACAAGAAAGTAAAACATACAAATAGCAACTCTCTTAATAATCTCTCCCTTTTTTATGATGGCCAAATAATTATTATTTATATAATTTTCAAATTCTAAGAATCT
>NW_021387460.1:0-2825 GCF_001605985.2 Dendrobium catenatum | reverse complement strand
TTCATAGCCGGGGAACCGTCCAGTCAACCTTCAATAAAGCGAGCAAAGCATTCTAATTTCACAAGCATACCCAAATGCTTCACTCAGGAACATATAACAGGTGTACGTTCCAAAAAGCCATCAGCAACATACCTGAAGTTGATGATGGATATCATTAAAATAGAAAAATCTATGTTATAAGAATATTTGTATGATGGATATTTATTTGTAAGAATATTTGTTGATGGAGATTTATTTGTAAGAATATTTGTTTTAGCTATTAATTTTAATTTGCATATGGCCTGCGTATATAGCGCGTATACAACGCGTATAAAAACATATACAGATCGTAGTTTCTATGTTTCTGATAATGCAATCTATTTTTCATTATTACTAAATAATTTTAACCCATTATGAATTTATGATCTCCTTTATTGCATTTCATAATGTTTGTCAGGCATTTATTTCATTTGGTTGTGGTAGGTTGAAGTAACATTATTGCTTTGAATGAATTTATTGCTCACTATTATTGGTTTGACTAATTTTCTCTATAAAAAAAGTTTACCAATAGTCATCACAGCAGCAACCTTCAAGGCAAAGGGATTGCCATGAAGAATCGGCATTGCCAATAGCAATCACAACTGATGCAGGCATAGGCATTGGAGTTCAATTGTAAGCAGATTGCAGCCTGTTTGAGTTTTTTACAAAAATATCACTTGTGTTTTTGGAATGCCGCTTTTTCATGCAATTCCGGTGCTAAATTTTTAGCATAAAATATTGCCTAAAAATTCAGCACAGGAATTGACATGAAAAAGCGGCATTCCAAATATACTTTAACATTTTTATAAAAAACCAAACAATAATTGAAATTCAGTCGTTTACGTATTTTATGCGTATGATCTGCGTCCTTAAAGCGTCTAGTTTGTGTAAATAATGCGTACTATACCCATACCCTTGTAAACATTCCTAATTGAATGGAATGAAGGTTCAATAAAGAAAAACAAGGGTGTACACTAACACCAACTCTCCCTTTATTGTTGTATTTTCGAGATGAATCATTCCAAAAAACTTTGACTCTCCACATAATCATTTAACAACTATGCTAAAATGAGTATTTAAATATTTCACACATTAAATTCGAATTAATTTGATTTTTTTATGAAAAAACCAAGAACTGTCGTCTGCGTATAGACGGTGTATGATATGTGTTCTTAACGCGTATGTAATGCGTATAGAGTGCGTATTTTGAATACATAAATGAAAACCTTCTTAATCGATTTGAATTAAGGATAAATGATGTACACAAACCCTATATTCGACGCTCCTGCTGGTTTCATTGACGAGGTGCATTCCAAAAAAATATTGACTCTCCTCCACATACTCTAATGAATGCTCCACCATTGAACCATAACACCCACACTCTAGAACCATCACTTGTGTAGCACAAGGGTGCACACAAACAAGAAGTCTCATTGTGAAATTCTTTCAAATCATTTTAAAACGATGCTAAAATATGTATTAATGTGTATTTGAATGATTCATACCGAAGGAATGCATCGAATCATTTAAATTCGAATTAATTTGATTTTTTTATCAAAAAATCAAGAACTGTCTTCTGCGTATATAAGGCGTATGTGATGCGTCTGAGACGCGTATTACATGCGTACAGAGTGCGTATTTTGAATACCAATATGAAAACCTTCTTAATCGATTTGAATTAAGGATCAATGGTAGGAAACCCAAAATTCGACTCTCCTTGCTGGTTTTATTGACGAGGAGATGCATTCGAATTAATTTGACTCTACTCCATATACTCTAATGATTGCTGCATCATAGGACCATAATACACACACTCTAGAACCATTACTTGTGTAGCACAAGGGTGTACACAAACAACAAGTCTGATTGAAAAATTATTTCAAATAATTTTAAAATGATGCTAAAATGAGTATTTGAATGATTCATACCGAAGGAATGCATCGAATCATTTAAATTCGAATTAATTTGATTTTTTTATCAAAAAACAAAGAACTGTCTTCTGCGTATATACGGCGTATGAGATGCGTCGGATACACGTATGCAACGCGTATCGAGTACGTACTTTGAATACCTAAATAAAAACCTTCTTAAGCGATTTGAATTAAGGAACTATGGTGGAAAACCCTATATTCGACGCTCCTTGCTTGTTTTATTGACGAGGAGATGCATTCGAATTAATTTGCGTCGGATACACGTCTGCAATGCGTATGGTACGCGTATAGAGTGCGTACCTTGAATACCTCAATAAAAATTTTTTAATCGATTTAAATGAATGTTTAATGGTGAGAAACATTATATTCAACACTCTTTTATTGAGGAATTCTTTCTCAAATCATTTTAAAACGATACTAAAATCATATGAAATCATTCTTAATTACAAGGAAAATATACCAGTTATGTACATAAATTTAAAATATGAAAAGTTCATTTCATTACAGCACAAAATAATTCGTATGCAAATTCTGCTCTATATTTTGGCATTTTTTCTTGCAAATCCGTTCACTCTTGCCAGTTGGAGTTGTTTTGTCAAACAATATTCTCCATGTATTTGCAAACGAACATATAACAATCTGTATTATTAGTCTGAGTTGGCGCCTTCTTCATTGTCTTGAAACTCCATTTAGTGATATTTTGACGAAAGGCTTTTTTGTAATCCTTATTTAAGCTTGCAATCTGAACAATATATGGAATAGAATTAAGTCACTTAAAAATAATCACGAAATTTGTAAACAATTCAAGATTAGAATCAAACTCACTATCTTCACAGCAAAACTTCTATGCATAGGGTTGGGCACAGAGTCGTAAAA
>NW_021387459.1:0-555 GCF_001605985.2 Dendrobium catenatum | reverse complement strand
GGGGGCACGTGCCCCCCTTGCCCCCCCTAGCAACGCCTGTGCTTGTTGCTTGAAGAAAAATTATCAAGCTATTTTTTTAGAAGAGAAAAATGATAAAAATCTCTTTTATGCTTGTCCAGTCGCAGTAGAAGAGAAAAAAGATACATCGTATCTTGATAGTGGTTATAGCAACTACATGGCAAAAAATGAGATTATATTTTGTAGTCTTGACAAAAATCAAAATTGAAAATGGTAACTTTATGGAGGCAACAAGAAAAGGCACCATTGCCAATGACACAAAAAGGGGACAAGATATCAATGATGAACTTCTGGTTTCAAACATCGATCAAAATCTACTCATCATGGGCCAAATGATGGAGAAATGATATTCTTTATATTTTGAGGGAAATACTTACACAATTTATGACAAGAAAGATAAATCCCTTGAAATAACAAAGATTAGAATGAAAAAGAACAAGAGCTCCAATTTAATGGAGATACAAAAATGAGTGGAATGAAGGCACAATGGGAGAGTCATTATTATGGCGCAAACATCTAGGGCATTTTAACTTCCAT
>NW_021387458.1:0-247 GCF_001605985.2 Dendrobium catenatum | reverse complement strand
TTGCGTTTGGTGCATCCAGGGGGCGGAAGAGTTCCGTCCCATTTAACGTGAGCCGGTACCACCGGCTGGTCCGGTCTATCAATACTCCCCTTCCAAAGATTCACCTTGTTCTCAAAGTGAAAATATGCTCGTGTTACCGCAAAGGTGGCCATCATTGAGGTGACTGAAAAACCTTACCGTGTTGAACCAAGGGCTGCACGGAAAGAGAAGCATCCCCTCCCTCCTCCATCCTGGTCACATCCAGCTT
>NW_021387457.1:0-261 GCF_001605985.2 Dendrobium catenatum | reverse complement strand
ATGTAGCAACATTAAATGATATTGCATTTTCAAAAAAGAACCTCCCAATGTCCATGCAAACCTGTCACCGACCCTCTCTAGTACCAGCTGCAGGCATCATCTCTGCTTCTCCTCTATCTGCTCCTGGAGTAGTCATGTACTGATCCATAGGACCCCGTGCACCTCTATTATGTATAGTGGAGGAAGAGCCCTTTCCACTCTCGCTCCCAAAATAAGCACATTGTTCGACCCTTTCATCAAATTGCTGCTGTTGTAAGTGTT
>NW_021387456.1:0-315 GCF_001605985.2 Dendrobium catenatum | reverse complement strand
ACAAACACGAGCCGCTTATGGATAACAACAGTGTGTATGTCGTATGTACATCGAACCACTGTGGGCACAAGTACAAATATATCCTACGATGATCCCCACGATCGTCTGTTGACTGAGAAGGCCATACTGGAGATCAGCAATTAAAGATCCATACTCTACAAATAAATGCAGACATCAGCCCACCCGAGATTGGTGAAAGGGTGGATATGATGCAGAAGCAATAGGTCTTCTACAAGCATTTTCTAGAAGCTCGTAGGAGATACAACGGTCCTCTGCAAATGATTACAAACAATTTGTGGATAACAACAGTGGATA
>NW_021387455.1:0-449 GCF_001605985.2 Dendrobium catenatum | reverse complement strand
AACGGTTCTTAAGCAACCCATAACCGGCCGGCCGGCCAGTTCGGGGTTCAACCGGTTGAACCGGCCGGTCCGGTCCGGTTTTCAAAACGTTGATATTTCAAATGTTATACAGAATAGTACCCTCAAATTTGATTTTAATTTCATTTCAGTCTCATTGAAGAAGTTTCAATTTGGTTGTTGTTCACAGATAAGTCTTTATATGGTAGGGGTGCCAAAATGGGTAAATGAGTTGGATTTGGGTCGAATTAAAAATTGAGCTGATCTATATCCAATCAACCCGTTTAATAAAGAGGTCAAAAAGGTAGATCCGAGCCCGACCTACTGGCAATGCGACAGACCCAAATCCGTCTCAATAACCCATTTAGGTTAAAAAAATATAACTTATCAGCTATACAATTATGTTAATTGATTTAAAATATGAAGAGCATGCCGTCAAAAAAAAGAATTTA
>NW_021387454.1:0-306 GCF_001605985.2 Dendrobium catenatum | reverse complement strand
ATAGGTTTGCCAATTTATTAGGATAATTTATTATTTTGAATAACTTTTAAATCCAAGTTTAAACATGTTTTGAATTTAAAATCACCTCATTAAATTTATATATTGCATTTGAAGAAGTAAAATATAGAAGTTCAAATAGAGCGTTAGATCAAAGAGAAGAGAGAAAAAAAAAGAAATCTTTATAAAAAAAATTTGTACTACATCGTAGTGTCATTTGGATGAATTGGAAGCATTAATATGTCAAAAATTTTACATTGATTTCATAGAGATGTGTAAAGGTGCCTTTTGAGGAATTTTTACTATCCA
>NW_021387453.1:0-7048 GCF_001605985.2 Dendrobium catenatum | reverse complement strand
TCATGAATGTTTTATAAGCAAATATACTAGTCCGACAACTTTATATTTGCTTAAATGTTCGAACGCCTGTCGACTGTCTATTGACCCGTATAGAAGGATCGTTTTCGAACCTGATTCACTTGTCCAACCGCCGCGCAGCATCCCTAAGCGTCATGTGTGTACAATAACACGCTCGTGCGGGGGCCCATGCGGGTGATTTTTATATACCTCTTTGGTGTAGCCTATGTGTATACAATTTATAGGTGGCACGTGCATGGGTACTTTGAAATAATTATAGACGCCTTCTATCTTTGCTGTACAATGTTGCAGATCCGGTGGCGTTGAAGTTGTAGATGCGTGAGACCGCCTTCTGTCTGCTTGTATCAGTGTTGCAGGATCCGGTGGCGTTTTTTGTATTTTGGTGGAGCCTTCTGGTCGCTGTATCAAGTGTTGCAGATTCGGGGCGTTTGATTTGATGTTGACTCCCCCTTCTCATCAACCGGGGAGGGATTTTCTAGATTCTGGAGTCAAAGAATGCTAATCTTGGGAAGAACTCGCCTTGTTTTAGGATCTTCATATGTGGCAGATTTTTTCTTGTAATTTCAGTTTCTGTGGGTACCAGAGCCTGTTTTCCTTCTTGAGTATAGAACTAAGAAGAGAATTTTGGAACTACAGGAAGTTTGATTCTAATTGTTCAAACTGTCATGCCTCTTGCGCGCCAGGGGGTAGCGTCCTTTTTTCGTACATCGGGTTGGCCGTTGTGACCGGCCTAACTTGAAGGATCCTGATCACCATTGTCGTATGGTGATTATCTGTGTACTCACTGTGTCCAGCAGTATTCGTTGTTCTTTCAATATCACTGTTGTTATCGCACAAGAATCCTTTGCAGGGGCACTGTCGTTGGTAGGTATATCTCGTACTTGTGTCACAGTGATTCGTTGTGCTAGAGGTACTCACGTTGTTATCCACAAGCTGGTTGTATCCATTTTTACGAGGACTCGTGCGTCCACCACGAGCTCCTGAACTGTTCGTAGAACCCTCTGTTTCCCCCTAATTATTGCCCACTGTCACCATCTTAGGTGTTAATGTCTGAATTTGTTTATTAGAGGACGAGGTCCTTACCATTATTGTCTCTCCATATTGCCTTCTCAGATCACAGGCATTTGTAGGGATTGTGTAGGAGTTCGTTGCATCTACTCATACAATGTTTGGCTAGTAGTTGAGGCTTGATTATTTGCTGGTCATTCAGTAGTCCATGTCATTCATAGCTTTGTTTAGATCAAGTTCTAAACCATATTTGAATTAGTTCATGTCAAACGATGTGCATGATTCAAATTGTAAGCTGAGTTTGAATACAAGTTCAGGTCTCCTGAGCCTTAGAGATTCACAGTCCTTATGGTCCTCAATTCAGAAATGCCAACAATCATGACATATGAGTTGATTCTTTAAAGTTCATGTTTGTGGAACTCTCTGCAATCAGATCCGAGTTGCATTTGATCTGAGTCCTCTTGCCAGCTTGTCTTATTGGATTCAAGTTGAGTTTTTGATATGTTGTGTCAAAATCTTCTTACCACCTTGAGTTTAAATTCCTTGTAGGCTTAATCATGTTTCTTGATATGAACTTAGTTGATTTTCTAAAAGTGTCCAAGTGTAAGTAATTGTTTCAAGTTCAAATCCATTCTAGATCGAATTCATCAGGTTCAAGTGTTCCCACTTGATGGTCCGTATAGCCTGAGTTCAAGTGCGAGTTTCACTGCTTTACTTCGGATCCGACATCCATCCAAATCAAAGTCTTTGTGTTGATGTGTCTAGTCCCCTTGTTCAAGTCCCCTGCAGTCCTTTGGAATTCAATTGCATGCTCACAATTTTTGTTCAAAAGTTTTATGGAGTCCTTTTTTGAGTTCAATTGTATGTTCGTATTGACTTGATTTTGATTTCAGTTTGATTTACTCATTTGGTTTTGATCTTTAGAAATGCAACTCAGAGTTAGGTCCACAAGATCCACTGTTCTTCGTATAGGTCCTCTGCTCATTTTAGTCAAGCTCTGTACACTTTTTTGTTCGAAGTCACAGGTCTTCTCATTGCGCCCAAGAGGTCTTCCACATCTGTTCAAGTCTCGTGTACTCAGTGAAATTTCGTCAGCGACCCCCCGGCATATCCCCCGTTTGGGGGAAAATTAGGGATGCTAGGCCTTCCCACCACGCTACTAGAGCGTGTATGAGGTGTCCGTAACCCGGGCGATACATAAATTTCAATCGCCACCATGCTACAAGAAGCGTGTATGGGGCCTTCAGGCAGTACCCGTTACGCAGAACAGCATGACGTACCAGAACAGCAGAACCTCTCCCCACCACGCTACAAGAGCGTGTATAGGGCTTACTCCACCTCGTCGTATGCTTCGCACTGGGCTCTCCTCTACCGTCTACAAGAGCGCGTATAGGTGGTTCCCGTCCGCTGCAAATGTCCGAGGATGGGATTTGGACATCATACCTTTGCGTAGCAGTCGTCGCGGGTGTAGGTGTCGAGGTCGATGGTCGAGGTCCCAGAACCATCCCAACCACGCTACAAGGAGCGTGTGTATAGGGCTTACCCGCTCGTCGTATGCTTCGCACGCGGCACTTCCTCCTACCTGTGCTACAAAGAGCGCGTTAGATGGTTCTCGTCGCGCAAGCGTCGAGGACGGGTTTAAGTAAAATGTATACCCTTGAAGTCCGGCGGGCTGGCAGTGTCCGGCTCGAGGATCGAGGCAGAGGGGCAAGCATGCTTCTCTTTTTCCTCTTTTTTTTCTTTTTTTTTTTATAATTAAGTATTAATTAATTTTATAAATTAATTAATAAATTATTTTTAATTAATTATTTTAATTAATCATAAGTTTAATTGACCTAGATTAATTAAAATTTATAAAATTTATAAATTTTTTAGTTTATATTAAATGTCATAATTAATTATAACTAATTAATTTTTAGTTAATTTTAATAATTGTAATTAATTTAAGAATTAATTAATAATAATTAACTCTTACTATAATTAATTAATTAACTCTAATAAAATTAAACTTATTAAATTAAATAATTATAATAATTTAATTAGAATAATTTAATAATCTATAATTAAATTAAAAATAATAAATTTAATTAATTATAATTTAAATTAATTTATTATAAAATAACAAAATAAAATAATACTTTCTCTCCCTCCCCAAGTCTCTCGGTTCGCGGATTTTATTGGATTTGCCAGAGTAGCGTGCAAGAAAGGGAGAGAGTTTACTTCACTACCACGGGTTCCCCGTTGTTGTTCCGATCAAAATGTTGTAACTTCCGGTCCAACAGAGAAAGGAAATGTCGTCACAGAGCGAAGTCGAAAGCCACGACAGAGCCGAAGAAGCACGCGAAATGGAAGAGAGTTTATCTTCACGGTGAGCGGCTCTCCGTCCGCTTGCTTGCAGTCCAGACAGGAAGGAAGTCAGGGCGGCGTCAAACACAATGGAGAGCCGAAACGAGCTCTGTCCTTGCTTCCGATCAAAAATGCGTAACTTCCGATCGACCGGAGGGGAAAGTCGTTGAAGGACGAAGTCGACAAGCCAATGGAGCGCGTGAGAACCGCGTGAAGAGGAGAAAGTTATTTTCACAGTGAGCGAGCGCCGTGTTGATGGCTCGATCAGAATTGCCGTAACTTCCCAATTTCGACTTCGAAGGAAACGTCGTCACTGAGCAGGCCAGAAGGAAACGAAGAAGGACGACTCAATCTCCTAGCACCTCCTGTGAAGCACCGAATTAAGCCGAACAGCAACGAAAGCCGGGGAGCAAAGAGTAGAGGAACGAGCGAGAGAGTGAGAGCTTGCGAAAGATCCCGTCGAACGAGGCTTCGGCCTCTTTTCTTTTCCATTTTAACGCCACAAGGTCGTGTGGGGAGAAGGGACATCGACGTGCGAAATGCGGCGACGACGTCGGGCAGGTAGCGAAAATTTTTTTTGTTTTTTTTCCTTTTTTTGTTTGTTTATACGGCGGCAAGTTACAAATGCCCCCAACAAAGTTGGTGTGGTAGGTGGTCGTCCTGGGAGCGGGTCCACGTGTTGTTGGCCATGCTGATTGACGCTGTGGATCTCTAGATATCTGATTCTAGAATGTCAATACAAGGATTTTCATTTAGTGGATCTCACAAAAGTTGTTTGGATGTCACACTAACTTTCTTTTAGTGGAAATCTCCAAAATCTTGTTTGATGTCACGACTAAAATTTTCAGTTTAGTGGATAGGCAGAAAGTTATTTGATGTGTCACACTACTCTTCTTCTCCACTGCTATCTTGAATGTATTCATAGATGGTTGAGTATTTTCTTGTATGATTGACTGGTTAAGTGGATAGCATATGCTCAGAGATTTTTCCTATATAGTGACTTGTATTTTTGATGAGAATTTTAAAATGAATTTATTTGGGGATCTCGGCTGCAGCGCGATGTCGACCAAATAGATTATGTTAAATGCCCCCCAGTCTTTAGGAAACATTTCTGTAGATGTCATCAGGTGCTTCGAAGGTCTGCAACTTTTGCTTGAGTCGCTGAGATTCTTGATCCTTCTGTCTGTGCTGTGCTGCGGACGTTGGTGAAGGATTGTGCATCGATCTGTCTTTACTGACTTGTCAGAATTTGTATTCCTTCTGCCTTTTGCTTCTAGCTTTAGCGGCTGATGGAAGGAGTAGATGCTCAATGACCTAAACCCTTAGGCTTGTATTACGGTCGATGGCAAGAAAAGTCATCGGTCCAGAGCTTTATGGCATAGCGGTAACTTGTTGATGGACTGGAATTGCCCTGTAGTTCGGCCTAAGGCTTTTCATGAACTTTGGGATAGTTTTCCTTCGGTCCTTTGCTTTGTGCTTCGACGGACTTGTTGAAGAAAAATCCCTTTTATCTCGGCTGTTGTGCTTTACGATTGTGAAGATTTGCAGGTTCTGGATCAGTTTGATAATACGCGAATGTAGGTAGTACAATCTCTGTAACCACGTTTAAGAAGACTTTAATCTGAGTTCTTGAGGTTTCACAGATCGGGGAGCTGGAATTTGACGATCCCTTCCTCCCCCCTCCCTGGCACCACCCCTCCGCCCGCGCCCCCGCCTCCCCCTGTCCCTCTGCCCCCGCTCTTCGTCCTCTGGTTTGCTGAGATGGGGTTCCTCTACTTCGGCATTTCTTATGGCTTGTTGTAGTAGATGGAGCTCGCCCGCGATCCTGGCCATATGTTGGGCTTGGTTGGAGTCTGACGTTTTGACAGCTCTATTCAGTCTTCAGGACTTGAGCTTATGGGAATTGCACTTCCCTAGTCTGATTTTGCTGAAGGTTGACAAATTTTTGGAAGTCCATCCTTCGCGATTTTAAGATTTTGAGCCTACGAACCTTCAGTAGTTGCTCGATGACCCATCTGTTCACTGGAACTTTGATTCTCCAGTCCGTTTTGGAGAACTTTTAAGATCTTACGATCAGCTTGAACTTGTCGAGTCAATTGCCTTCGTTCTTCTTCAGTACTCTACTGACGGGTTGACGATATGGGGGTTCCGGCTACTGAGGGGAACGGCCGTTCTTATCGGCTTGTTGAGTAGACGGAGCTGCCAGCGATCCAGGCCATATTTGGGCTTGTTGGATCCGACCTTTTACTACCCATTCGAACCTTAAGCTTCAGGCCTGTTGAAAAGACTTCCACGCTTTTCGGGCTCAATTGTAGTGAGGTGTAGCCACAAAGTCTCTTTCTTGACCTTATGAGTCCTTGGTTCTTGTGAGAGAGGTGTGTGGTTCTCGATCTTCTAAAGAGATCAACTGCAATACAAGGTTTGTATAAAAAGAAGTCTTTGTAATCTTTAGCACAAAGTAGCAAATTTGAATTGGATAATTTTAATATTATTCGGGGATCTCGGCAATGCAGGCGATGTCGACCCGAACCAAAATTAAATGCCCCTGTCTCACAGGGACATTAGAATGAAATAGAGATTGGAATCTTTGAATTTTAAATATTATCCGGGGATCCGGCCATGCAGCGTCGATGTCGACCGAATAAAAATTTAAAGGCTCGTCCCCGCCAGACTAACAGCGAGATTTTGAATGTAATTCTCATAGACATAAGAGAGTTCCAAAATATGAACTTACACACTCGCTAACAATAATGGCCATGCACACAAACATTAATCCACACATTAGCAGCTCATTTTCCATGCGTATATTGTCTTCAGGTAAGGCCATTGATTGGCGGCAATTGGGCCTGTGACCATTCAGATATGAGTTGATGAAGCCTCCATCCCTTGAAATACTTTCTCGATGACCGAAGGTCCTTCCAGTGGATACGAACTGTGCCCCGAGTTTTTCTATGCGGGATTGATTGCCTGTCTCTGCATACAGGAGCCAGATTCTCCTTCTTGAAATACGGATGGACGAATCATTCGATTCAGAGGACTTTTTCATAATCTTGGCTCGGTAGATCTCCAGGTTTCTGGCTGTAGGCTTGTACGCTGATTTCATCGAGTGCATCGGAATGCCTCCCCAGTTCTTAGAGAGCACGGCTTGGTTCTCTGAGCAGCTCATTCTGGACAGACTTTTTAGGCCTTCAATGCCTAAAATCAAGAAAATTTATAAACAAAGGCACAAAGCCTACGAAGAACTCGATCCTTCTATACGGATCAATAGGAGTCGACAGGGTTCGAACTATCAAATAGATACACGGTTGTGGGGACTGATGTATCTGTTCCAATACATTCTTTTTAGGCCTTCAATGCCTAAAATCAAGAAAATTCATAAACAAAGGCACAAAGCCTACGAAGAACCCGATCCTCTGTCGACAGCCAGACAGAGTCGACAAGGTTCAATCAAATGGAAATGACCTCGAGGTCACCCTGATGATGGCCGTGTTGAATGCAGATCTCAACCGGAGGGGTTCTCAAATATCTTCAAATGCTATCCCAAATGTCTCTAAAATCCAAGCTCCACCCAAAATCCCAGAAAATTACAAAAAAAAAAAAATCTCAAAATCCCAAAATTCCAAAAATATTTAAAATCGACATAAACTATCAAGCGCTTAAAGCAAAATCCATCCAC
>NW_021387452.1:0-365 GCF_001605985.2 Dendrobium catenatum | reverse complement strand
CTCAGGGCCTACTCTACCTTTCCACTACAAAACCCAAGTGGTTGCACGCCACCGGCGACGAGTTCTCTGGCGAGTCCACCACCTAGTCCGTCCCAGGCTTGTAGCGGTCGATCCAGGCGTGTTCGAGCTCGATTTTGTATTAGGAATCTTCACTTGGACAGTCTACAAGCTCAACCATCCCTTAAACGGTCCAAACCGTCCATTGAATCACTGTAAATCTCTAAACCTAGCTTAAGACACATAGAGTTAATTAGCATTTTATTAAGCGCTTATTTAATATTTTGAGCATATCCCCATCGTTTATGTTCATTAAGAGGGTCTAGGTTTAAAATTTCATCAAGTTTCGTTAACTAGTTCGAACAAAC
>NW_021387451.1:0-277 GCF_001605985.2 Dendrobium catenatum | reverse complement strand
AGACTAAATCTGGGATTCCTAACACTTTAGGAAAATACTAGACCTTAATACGAGTAGTTAGACAGGTAGTAGGCTAAAATCGGAGTTTTCTAGGCCAAGTTATAAATTTTCTAAGTTCGGGGTATTTAAGGGAATTTTCTAAATTTCCTAATAAAGGACTGTTTTTATTGTTTTGCTTCAAATCAGCTCCAAACTGATTGGAATCACTCCCAAAGGTCAGGAATGACCAGAGAAAGTGTTTCCAAGTGTTTGAAGGAAATTTGGAATTTTTAATAAT
>NW_021387450.1:0-325 GCF_001605985.2 Dendrobium catenatum | reverse complement strand
TTTTTTTTTTTTTTCATGAAATTACTTGCCATAGGTAAAATGTCAGTCTTTAGAAGACCCGGTTATGAGAGTAGATGTATTAAATCTAGCATATGTTAAAAAAGATAGAGGCGGACCTAAAAGGATTTGATTAGAAAGTATTAGAAATAACTATTTTTTATTATATTTAAATGAGAATTTGAGTCTTGAACAAAATAGAAAAAAGATTTATATAGTTGTGCAGTGAGATATAGGCTTAATCTTGTTCTTGCTAATTGTTATAAATCAAAATAAGATAATTTTATATTATTTAAATTTAATAAAAATATTATGAGACTCAAATATT
>NW_021387449.1:0-200 GCF_001605985.2 Dendrobium catenatum | reverse complement strand
AAACCTTAAATCACTTTCAATCTAATTCGAGCCCAACATTTAGGATACGCTGGGGTGTTTTTGAAGTAATTCAGAATCCTAAAACACCTCCTATCCTTCTTCCTTTGATTCCAGAAATAAGTCTTCAATTTTGAACCAATCCCTCTTGAAATTCCAACCCTTAACCTCCTTTGATATCCAGCTTTGAAAATCTTAAATGA
>NW_021387448.1:0-223 GCF_001605985.2 Dendrobium catenatum | reverse complement strand
TAGCAACTTTATAGTCAAAGACTTATTTTTTATTGCATTTTCCAGCCATTTTCCGATGACCACTACCAACTATTGCAGCCGACAACAACCATCATTGCTATTGAGAATCAACATCAGAAATATCTAACATCTCCAGAGTATTGAAAAGATTTAACAATTTTGTCGGGTATTAAAGTCTATATATGAATATTTACTTTCTATAATCCATATTGAGAATATGTAG
>NW_021387447.1:0-774 GCF_001605985.2 Dendrobium catenatum | reverse complement strand
AACACAAAACTAGGTGGAGAAGCTCGTACAAACTCTTCTCTCTCAAAGAATCTCTCCTTTTTCCTCCTCAATCTAGCTGAGGTGTCAAAATCCCTTTAAAATCCTTGGTGTGAGAGTAGCCAAAATCTCTTTCACCTCCTTAATGTGGCAGAGTTGCTAGAATCACATTTATCTCCTTGGTTGCGATAGAGTAACCAAAATCCCTTTCACCTCCCTGGCATAGTGGAGAAGAAAAATATATTTTTCATCCTCAGTGTGGCATTGTATCCAATGGCCTTTGACACCAAAGGTTTCTTCATAAGGCTTTTCTCAAGAAAAATAATGACACGCCCAAAGGTACTCAGGTGAAAGTTTTCTAGAGCAACTGTGTGAAAAATCTTCTCATACTCCCTTGAATCCCACAAGGCTCTTCTCCCTCTCACACAACTTCACCCTTTCTCTCCTTTGCTAAATGTTCTCTTCAAACACTCTCCTAAAAGAAATAGACCTCTAACTACAAAATAATCCAATGCTAAGGTTATAACAAGAGTTTATATAAAGGATATAAAAAACTCTAATTTTTTAATTATATTACATCAAATTATATTGTATGATAAGTGTATCGTATAGTACAATTAGTTGATCCTCTATTATATGATCCAAGATAATCATGTATGATTAATTTAATTGAATAGTTATTTATATAGGATGAACCTTGAATAATTAATTATCATCCAAAAGGTCAATCTATCGATCATCCAATACGATCAAGATTATATTGTTTAATCTTCAATC